>NC_134486.1:125290325-125385805 GCF_040206685.1 Ascaphus truei
TTTCATCCAAGTAAGGTACTGCCGCTTTAACAAGTGTAGATTAGAGGTACTCAGATACTTTCATTCAGCAGTTCACTCATTTCAGTGTTACAGTATTTCCCACACTGTTATTTTTAAGAAATAAAACCAAAATCATATGAACAAAATCCTATCCCTTTCAGGGATCTAACTACACATCAGAATCAGTCTCTCTAACAGCTGCTGGCCAACTAACCTGGTTCCCCAGCTTAAAACAATGCTCTCTTATTTAGGGTCACTAGATACAGCACAGTCTTTTAGCAACAGCAATAAACATTTGTTTTGTCTTATCTGTTCGTGGTGGGAACTCGGTCCCAAGTGTCCAGGCAAATCCTCTGGTACTGTGATACTTGGAGGGGCCGTCCACCCCGAACTGGATTCCGGGGAGCAGCGATACCCCCAGCCTCCAGGCTCTAAGGAGAGAGAGTGAAATGCAAAACCTCTCTGCTCTAAATACCTGTGCATGTGATTAGAAGAGCAGGTGAGGGAGTACTAGAGCCATTGTAATCTGTGATCTGGATTTTCCATCCAGCTGCCTGAGTTAATGGGAAGCTGTGGAACGGATCATTTTTAACTATTCCTGCACTTTCTGACCTAAAATGGGGCAGAAAGCTGCATATATATATATATATATATATATATATATATATATATATATATATATATATATATATATATATATATATATATATATATATATATATACACACACACACACACACATGATGAACCAATATACAAATAAATGTAGAAGTGTTATCAAAAACATGCTGTACTACAAATACCACTTCTCCATACAGTGGCAAGAAATGATATAGCAAAAACATTAAAAAATACACATGTAAAAAACCATAAAAAAATTAACAAGTTAAATAAAATACATTTCTTTAGTTCACTTACCATTACTTGACCCACTCACCGACTCCCGTTGAACAGCTTACTCTCGAACCAATCCACGCACAGGAACCCATAAAATAATAAACCATAAAATAAAAAACACGGCAATCCAGGGATAGACTTCCCACGCTCTGATTGGCTACCGTACCATGTGAGGACGGCCATGTTTCTTTTAATGACGTCATCTTAAAGGCAATTGAAGCAAAGCCATTCTGATTGGCTGTGCTTTCATTGCCTTTAAGTGATGTCATCATTTTTTTTTCTCGGCCAAAACACATGGTTTTCACGGCCCAATCAGGGCCGTGGGAACCATGCTGAAAATGTGACGTCATAGGCCTTTAAATGCCTATGTCGTCTCATTTTGAAGCCAGGCGCCGAGGAGGAAGGACCCCCAGAGAAGAAAGAAGACCAGGGCGTGGCCGATGACGACAAGAAGACCCCGGAAGAAGATACAAAGAAGAATACAGATGAAGATGGATTACAAATAGAAGACCCGTGGATTGTTTTGGATTTTTATTTTAATGTTTATTATTTTATGGTTTGTTATTTTATGGGTTCCTGTGCCTGGTGGATTGGTTCGAGAGTAAGTTGTTCAACGGGAGTCGGTGAGTGGGTCAAGTAATGGTAAGTGAACTAAAGAAATGTATTTTATTTAACTTGTTAATTTTTTTAAAAGCTTTTTTAACATGTGTATTTATTTTTATTTTTTATATCATTTCTTGCCACTGTATGTATGTATGTATGTCTAGATCGATATATACATACAGGGTAAGAAATGTTGTTGTTTTTAAAGCTTGATTTGCTGTGTTTGAAATTAATTTGGCTATGCTGCTATGCATAAATGTGTGTATAATGTATTTTAAAATTAGATAGATGTAATTGTTGCTATTGTATGGTGTACTTTAGGTCAGGGTGAGGCTTGCTTTTGTATATTGTATTCTTGTTGGTACTTATATTTTTTCACAGGATTACTTGTTCTGTTCAACACTTGAATTAGTTAATTGTTTAATTGTTAGGGGTGGAATGTAAATGCTTTAGGGATGTAATTAATGAATGCTAATTGATTTATGTTTACTGGATTGGTTTAAATAATATACTTGTTTGGATGTATTGGTATTTTGTTTTGAATATGTTATTGTTAACATTCATTTGCAGAATGTATACATCTATACAATGAAAATGCAATGTTTTGATTGTCATTTGAGGTTTTTGATTGGCATTTGAGGATTTTGATTGGAAGATCTGATTGGATTATTAAAGGAATTGATTTTATTGTAGTGTGTCTGTATGGAGAAGTGGTATTTGTAGTACAGCATGTTTTTGATAACCCTTCTACATTTATTTGTATATTGGTTCATCATGTGTGTGTGTATATATATATATATATATATATATATATATATATATATATATATATATAGTTGCATGATGAAGCCATTGTACAAATGAATGGGTGAAGGGTGGGTATCGGGCCAGTGTGGCTTAACCCCTTATTACCGTTGCGGTTATTATCCGATAAGGTGTTTAAGGGGTTAATTGATATCTGAATGTAATTGCAATGTATTGGCTTTGTATTGGCTATTTATTTTGTGGGCAACGAAAGACAAGGATGTTGCTGGTGATGGGGGCTTCTTTTTGATGAGGTCAGTAGTACTTTATTTATTTTAATATGCTAGTTAATGTGTTTAATAATGGGCAAATAATCTATTATCCCTATCTGGATAATAGTTATTTTGCACATTATTGTACTGTAGGTGTTGGAGAGTGGGGGATGTATGTATTGAATGTATAGGCCAGGTTTATTTTTTTTACATTCAGGGTTGGTTTCTTGGTTCTGCGTGAGACCTCTGGAGACCACCTGCGGTCTCCTCGGGTATCTCACGGGTATCAGGCTGGTGGTTCCACGGGTGACACCTGCGGGGATGAAGCGGTGGCCTCACATCTGTGGGGGCACCGCGGACCCGTAGTCTGCGGGGATGAAGCGGTGGTCCCACATCCGTGGGGGCACCGTGGACCCATAGGTGCGGGGATGAAGCAGTGGTCCCACATCTGTGGGGGCACCGCGGACCCATAGTGAGCACTCGTGAGTTCCCCAGACCCCCGTGGGAACCACTCGAGGCCCCGCAGACACCTGTGGGTCTGACCCGGGGCTCCCAGACATCCGCAGGCCTACCGTGGGGACCCAATTGTTGCCCACGGTGACCCAAGGAGACCACCTGGGGGCCATGGCGCTTGGCGGGACCCACCAACAGGCCTCCAGAACCTGTGTGAAACAAGTTGCTGGTACCCTGTAGGTCTGTTAGGTGCCCCGCCAGCCCGCCGGGGACTCGCGTGGGGCTGGGGTATGAACCCTGTATGTAAAAGGATAAATCATGTATTTATGGGGGGGCACAGGGGGTGGGTAATGTATTTAATAAATTGAATAATGTTTATTGTGGGGCAGTGTATTGTTTTTATTGTGGGTACTGGGGGTAGGAGGGGGGTTTTTGGCCCCAAGAGTATGTGAGTAGGCTTCCCTTGTAGGTACTGGGTGAGGGTGGTTAGGCTTCATTGGGTGGGGGGTTAGTGTGGGAGTGTATGTAGGCATCCCGAGTGGTGGGTGAGGGTGGGTTAACCCCTTAATGACTGTAGCGGTTAATAACCGCTATGGTGATTAAGGGGTTAGGGGACATTACATTGGATGTTTTTATTCTTGTGTCTGTTTTGCATCAGCGGAGGGGGCATGACCATGATGAAGATGAGGATGGCCTTCATCGTGGCAGCCGGAAATGGGTGAGTGCTATATGTATTTAATGTAATTATTGTTGTTTATGTATTTTAAAAACACAGGGGTGTATGTTGTTTATTGCTATGTTTATTGGGGGCAAATGTCCCCAATAAACATGCTATTCTGCCTTAACCCCTTCATTGCCTTCGCGGCTATCCGCTATGGTTATATGAGATATTTCACCCACAGCGGTGCAGTGCAGGGGCTACTCTGTGCAATGGGAACACAACGATGATGCGAGCCCTGGTTCAAAGGTGGTGTCCTCCAGGGGGAGTGCCCCTGTCCGAAGTGCCTTTTCTCTGTCCACCAGTGCCAACCAGGATGCAGAGCTGCTGCTGCAAAACCCTGTGGTGGTTCCTGTGGTGGCCTCACCCGAGCGGAGACCGGCCACGGCTGCGGAGGGTCTTCACGAAGAAGCAGAGGTGCTACATCCATGTCGGGAGGTTCCTGTTACCGCATCACTCCAGCAGAGCATCTCGGTTGCTCCTTCCAGGCAGAGCAATGCGGGTGCAACCACGCAGCCGATCATCACGGGTGTCACAGCCCAGCTGAGTGATGCAGAGGTGTCCACTTCCAAGGTACGACCGGTACCTTCATTGTTCCCGCTCTGAATATCGACTTGTCCCTAGTGGTGAGTGGTGTCGAGTGTCACGCTTTGCTGCCCGCAGACCAGACCTACCCCCAGTACTGAGGTGGGAAGGAAGTAGATCACGCACCTGCAGTAGTGAGGGCGTGCCCGGAGTGTGAATTGGTAGCGTGGCCAAGGCCGAGGGTACAAGGGTTTAGCCGTAGTACTTGCCAGATCCTGGCGTAGAGAGTGTATCGTACAGTGGTCCATGAGCCATGTCCGAGGGTCCGAGAGGTAAGCGAGGTCAAGGAATAGCTGGGGTCGAAGAGCCAGAGAGAATACGCAGACAAGCCGGTTCGGTAACGAGATCTGAAACGCAAGAGGGAGCTAGGCATAGGAGCAAAACAGCATGAGCCAAACAAAACTATGCAGAGCGAGGTTGCACAGGAGCTATGGGGATAATAAAGCGCGGTGGACCAATCAGAGGAGGAGGCGGGGCAGAGGTGAGCTTACGAGCCTCTTGTGATAGGGTAGGGGGTGATCCTGGGTCGGGCGGTGGGCGGAACCAGCCGCCGAGTGAGGTGAATAAATTAAATTGTGGCGCGTGCTCTGTATGCCGGGCGAGTGCGCGCTCAGTGGTTGAGACGGCGGCATGTGAGAGAGCCGCAGGGGTACGGGGGATTGCATGCCTCAATCTATGGCGAGGAGCGGAGGAAGCAGTGGCCAGTCGGGTAGGTAGGGAAGGGCTGTGCCGAGGGCGGCGTGTCCCCTGCTTCCTTACACCGAGACAGTAGAGGCCGACTGCACACTACCATGTAGGGAGGACGCTGTTCTGCTGCTTGTGGCTCTCTACCGGGACCACCCTAAAGTTATTGGGGCACTTTCTTTTTCCTCCCTTGTAAAAGAAGGGACCAAGGACATTGCGGTGTCAGCCCAACACTTTTCACGTCCACCACCGTCCCCCTGGGATGTCCATGAACCTCCAGTGTCCTGTTGTGATTACAGTAATGTGTCATCCTGATGCGGGATGTGGAGGGTTAAACTGGTGGGACCCTAAGTTTCAGGATTATGTGCCTTACTTGGGTAAAACTCGATTCGTATTTGCACGGGGTGACAGGGTAGCACACTGGTGGGAGGAAGGGGAGTATACCCCAGAACAGGCCGCAGAAATTATGCGACATTATAATAGTTGCTTGGAGATGGGGCCAAAGGGTTATTCAGAAGTGGAGATGGAGGTTAAGCAGGATACCCCTCGTTAGATACTGCTATGTGTAGGGATCCCTACTCTTAATATGGCAGGGGCAATGCTGAAAATTGAAAAGGGAGATTACAACAGGAAATGTACTGCAACCGGGCAAAAGGTTCTCTTGGATAAGAGGAACCAGTTATACTGCAAATGTTATTATATTATATGTGTTTTGTAATTCTGTTGGCATCCAGGGTAGGAAGGGAGCGATGGTATCAGGAACACCCAAAAAGAAAAAAATGAAAAATTATGGTGCAGCACGTTAACACAATAATGGTGCAGGTAAGTCTTGGCTCTAATAAAATGCCTACTTACAACAAGTAAGTGATAAGACATCAATAACAGGAAACAGGATTGGTGATGATTCTGGAAGACTTCCACTCAGGTTAAAGTTCATAGAAGACAAGGAGAGACCATGGTGTAGATCAAAGGTATAAGGTTTATAAGTTAAAAACGCATAAGAAATGTACTTACGTCAGACGCCATCCACCGCGATCCGACGGGGGGAACTTTGAAGTGAATCTGCAAGCATATCATCTGCTCCAGACACCTCTACTGCCTCAAGTAAACCCTTATGTGAACTTGATCTATGTACACATTGTAAGTACATTTCTTATGCGTTTTTAACTTATAAACCTGATACCTTTGATCTACACTATGGTCTCTCCTTGTCTTCTATTTTTTCTTTTTGGGTGTTCCTGATACCATCGCTCCCTTCCTACCCAGGTGTCATGCTTGTGCTCTCCTCACAAGCGCAGGGAAGAAAAGGGAAGGACCCGTTAGCGAGGTGGGGAGGCCGCAGGAGATACGAAGGGAGTAAGTTGCCGCGCAGCTGGGGATCGGCGCACGTAGTCACGTGACCACGCCGCGTGCACGAGAATGCGCGACGCGTCCGGAGGTGCGGAGCCAAGCTCAGAGACACAACTGATCCAGCTGCATGTTGCCACATGCTCTGACAGCAGAGCGGGAGTGCACGAGTTCTCAGGCACCAACACGGGGGTTGTGGGAAGCCAACGCTTCAGCACGGGAGTCTGGAAACGGAAACCAGGAACATGGAACATGGGCATGGAGTCCAGAGCACAAGGTAACATCCAGAGAAGGATTGTTTCTTGGAGAACGTCCAGACTTCTTAAAGGCATAGTGACAGAAACAGCAAGATGCAGCGAAACTAAACATAACATAAGAGTTCTTAGTCTAATCCATTGGCCAAGGAACTATAAGGCTGCTACCACGTCAAGGTGAACCCTACTTAGCAAGTACCTACACTACCCGACGGTAAACTAACCTCAGTAGTGTAAGAGTGACTGTCCTAGTCTTCCGGAATCCACAGGAGATAAGTAAAGGTCCTAAGGAGGCCCAGACAGGAACAGTATGCGATGAGTACCAGCAGACACCAGGGCAGGCAGCAAAAGACTAATACTGTATCAGAGAGAAAGTCAAAGAGTGGCTTACTTCCTGTCAGGAGGAAGAGGGCAGGGTTTGCCAGAAAGCAAGATGGCGTTGCTTGCTTCAGAATCCTTAAAGACACAGGATCTTGACCCGCAGCTAGAGGGCGGCGATCAGAAGTAAACAGGTAAGGAAGGAACACGCTCAGGGGGCGTGTTCCACGCATCGTTACAGTACCCCCCTCTTAAGGATTGGACTCCGAGCGATCCAAGAGACTAAGGGGCAGCGATGCATAGGAAGGAAGACTCACAGCTAGAGGCAGCGCCCGCCATACAGAGAATCAACAGGGAATCTTGACTCGCAGCTACAGGGCGGCGTACACTACCGACACACTTTATTGAAGTGTGGTCGGTACCGCAAGCCGGGAAATCTCCCGGCTTGCTAGTGGCCGCCCCTCGGCGTGTCACGCGTCATCGGGAGCGTGCGCCCCCTGCACGCGCGTCCAGGGGCTCCCCGAGGGAGCCCTGGTGTCCCGCGATCGCGGGACAGCGGCAGGGGGTTCCGGGGGACCCGGCGGACCCGGCAGCGGTAGGGAGAGCGCCCCGATCGGAGGGCGCTCTTCCGCTGCTTCGGCGTGCCCACGTCACTCTCGGGCGCGCGCCAGGCTACTGCTGCGGCACAGAACGGGCAAATGCTCGAATAAACTGTGCCGCAGCAGTATGCCATACAGAGAGACATCAGAGAAACAAGGCATGGGTAGAGAATGCGCCACAAGGGGGCGTGAAGTTGACTCGCAGCTGGAGGGCGGCGCACGCTGTCACGTGTACGCGCCACGCATGAGAGAATGCGTGACGCGACCGGGGGTGGCCGAGCTCCGTGGTATGAGTAGGGAACCGCGGGTGCGTGCATGCTCTATAAGGAGAGCGGGAACTGAGATGCGGCCGGTAAGGAGGGAGCACGCCGCAGGGGGCGTGTTCCCCGATTCCTTACACCTGGATGCCATACTATTTGTAAGGGAATCTGTACACATTCCCTGTGAAGGTTGAGAATAATTTCAGTTTCGCCTTATAATTCATTATACACTTACGCACTATCACTGTTGTTTTAGCGCCGTTCTAAGTCACTGGGATTCATAATTGTAATTCTGTTGGCCAGCACAATTATTGATGGTGCATAATTATTCTCCTCAAGCGGGGTCGTGAGGAGATAATCACCAGAGGGAGGATGTAGCATAGTACCCCTGGCTATAGCCTTCCACTGGCCTCAACACTATAAGTCCTGATAGGAACAGGCAGTGTTAGGGTAAAACTCCTGCGCAGGGCCTAGTCTGCAGTTGCCGTCTGGATGGGTACTATTTTGATTTATCCAGGGGCTGGCCTAAACTGGCAGTTGGAGTGTCACACCTGGGGAGGGTACTGACTTGCTCACATGTATATAGTGTGATGCTTGTCAGTACCTGCACCTGCCCTGTTATGGGGTGGGGTTACAAGCCCTTCCCCTAGGTATAAAAACTGACATTCCACCAACTTGATGTGTGTTAGGGTGTGTTAGGTGTGGTATGGTGTGATTCCCTTTTCCCTGCAAGAGGGTAAAGGAGCTGAGGAGGGACTCGGGGGCCTCAAGCCCCTGGGGTCTGTTCCAAGGAATGGAGATGATGCCATGCTGTATGCCCAATAAACCAGCTATAATGTGTGGTCATTGTGAAGGAGAATTGTCTGTGGGGACCATCCTGCTTCCAGCAGGTTCCTCATGGGATGGAGAGCCTGCCCTTTTGTCTCTCCCACACAACATCCGCGGAGCAAGTCAGACCTTCTGTAACCAGCAGGTGAGCTACAGCACCAGGGAAACACCCATGTAGTGGCCAGATCTCCCGTGGGAGGGGGGACCAGGTGCTACATGTGTTTAATAATATCAAGGAGTACATTTATTCTGAGGTTTGCTTGAAAATAAAATGCTACTTTATTCCCTTACATGACACGGGGAACGGCAATGCATTGCAAAACAATCTGTATATGCAATTAATTGACTGGAGTTACCTATAACACAGAAGCGATCAAACACCATGAACCATTTGAAGTTGTATAGTTTATAGTTATATGGTTTTATCCTGCAGTAGTAAGGGGTCAGTCCATTCTTCCTGTTGAAATGTTCTTTTTTTTTTTAATGGCGATGCCAATGTAATAAGGTAGACTGTGAAATAAAAATAAAAACATACAAACTAACATTTTATCACAGCAATTTTATTATTCCAAGTCTTTAACCCTTTCACTTCCAGAGACGACAGCGAAATGCATGGCAGATAGTAAAAATATTTGATAAAAATGTGGAACATTTATGTTTGGGATATACATGTTTTAATATGTGGAAAAGATTGAAGGCAGAAACCTGCACCAATGTACAATCAAGTATCAGGATACAAGTATATAAGTATATCCAGCCTAAAGTCTCATATATAACTACCAATAAAATGTGTTTATACTGTGTATCTAGGAGAACACGGTATATATACACACTGTGAGTACCCTCATATATAAGGTATTCTGATCCCTGTCTTTGGGTTTCTCCTCTTCTAGTGTTTGCTCATCTGGAAAAGATTATTTCGGGCAGTGATTTTTCTGACATTACAATAAAGTAGAGGATGGGATCTCCATAAGAATTATAATATTCAGTACATTATGATGATGATGTTGTGATTAATTGATTAAAGCAGCAATGCTACATTCCTCCCCTTTCTCCTTCATTTTTTTTATATGTAAAGCATGTGATGTTGTATAATTATAGATACTTACCTAAACTGGCAATCGTTTGGTGCTCCTGTTATAAATCTATACAAATCCTGATTGTGTGCCTAACTAAATGGCAGACTTATAACTTTGGGCTGCAGTCTGTGTAACGCTGTAGCTGATATTACTAAGTGTAACACATTGTTACAGCTTTCAGAGCAATAGACACTGCTGTTTGGAACACAGCAGCAGATCTGTTTGTGATACTTTGTTGCCAAAGGGCAGAGCTCAAAAAGGTATGTGTCAGAGCCTGTTTCAAAAGAGGAAGTGAACATGACTTTCTAAATGGTTGCTGTAGCAACCAAAGGATGGTCAGTACATTTTTTAAAAATCCTTTAAAATGGCACTTGGAGTTTTAAAAAAATGCAGACAGTATTATCTAACACTACAGAATTGATTTCTTTAAAAAAAAAAAAAACATCTAGGATTGTTCATGCTTTTCTTTTTTTTAAATCAGACTGCCTTGCATCACAAGTTCTACTTTGGTTAGAACAAGGCAGGACAAAATCAGAAGAAGCAATACTTTTTATCTGATGTCACTTTCCCCACTTGGGAAGATCAATAAACAGTAAGCGTGAGACAAGCACGGCACTCTCAGAGATTAAATTAAAACCATAGAGGGGCCTGCACTCAAATATCAATGTGAATTAAAAAGTCTTTTACAAGTAGGAATTGATTGTAGTATTCTTGGCAGTAGGAAATCTACATACTTTTACTGTATGTACAGTTCATCATCCTGTAATTCCTATTTTTCAACACCTTCCTAGGGTCTTTAAGGGTTCTGGTTTCCCTATTGCAGTGACACAACCAGAAATTCATAATAGGGGTTGCAAAGTTTTTGTTTTGTAAAGAAATAAATCAATGTGCAGCATATCTGCTATATTAATGTATTGGTTATTGCACACAGACAAATAAACTACTATTTCAGCTTTCCTTTTATTTTTTAATAGTATCTTAAAAACTTCAACCCTGTCTAATCTTATGTTTTTATAAATATATAATATCAGAGGGCAGTGGTTGCAGGATGGCAGAGACACAGGAAGTTCAGGAGAGATACCAAGGGGAGGGAGGAGGAGGAAAGGGATCAGTGGGCAGTGGGTTCAGGAAGGCATGACAGAGAGGGAAAGGGGCAGTGGTTGCATGAGTGAGAGAGAGAGAGATGGGGTCATGGGTGCAGGATAGGGGTCAGATAGAGAAAGCAGTGGGTGCAGGAGGGGGTAAGTGGGAGCAGGAGAGGGAAGTGGGTGCAGGAAAGAAGGTAAGTGGGTACAGGAGAGGGTCAGAGAAAGAGAGAGAAGGCAGTGTGTGGAGAGAGGGGCAAGTGGGTGCAGGAGAGGGGACAGAGAGCGGTCAGCGGGTGCAGGAAAGAGACAGGGAGTGCAGGAGAAGGAGCAGTGGGCACAGTGAAAGAGGGGGGAGCAGTGGGTGCAAGTCCTACTTCCGAGGGAACAAATACAGAATGAAGAGGTCACATGGCAGACAGCCTCTGCGCTAAATGGGTGCTACCTGCCATGGGACCTACTCCTTCTAGGGGCCCTAGACTCAAGATTCTGGGAATTGTGGTCCTACTGCCTTTCTAAATTGTAGCATTACATTAGGAGCTGACCTCCTGTGAAGATGGGACCTCCCACATGCTGTTCTCCTCCTCTGCCACCCTGCTCCAATATCTGAAATTCTTGGGGGGTGCGAATGCACTCGCTGTTCCGCGGGCGGCTGGGGCTCTGGCGGCTGCTTCCACTCATGGTTGCACACTCCCCCTCGTTACGGAGCGCGCGCCGGATCAAGTTAATTTATTAATTGCTCCTGCAGTGAAGCCACGCCCCCAACTCACACACAGGCTGCAATCATGCCCCAAAGCTGCTCACCTGCAAGGCAGCCTATCCAGGACGGCTCCATGTACTCCTCCAGGTCTGCCCCCTCTTCCTATTCGCCAGCCGCACTATATAATGCCTGTCTTGCCATTCCCACATCACTCGACATAGTCTCTACTAGAGGATGTCTATTCTGTCTCTCTCTCTTGTCTTCGTTTATTCAGGTTATGACCCGGCTTGGCGGACTTCACTCTCTGGCTCTGGACCCCGGCTCTCACTTGAACTCGCTGCTTCTCACGCCCCTCGACCTCAGCTTGGACCCTGACCTTCCGGATCTCTCCTCTCCCAGACCTTGGCTAACGGCAACGACTACGTCTCTTCTTTTACCGGTACCGGCAAGTATTGCTACAGCTATTTCCACTTGGCCTGGCAACGCCAAAAACACCACACTCCGGACACGCTCCTTCTGCTGCGGGTGCGTGCACATATACGTCCCCACCTCAGTATAAGGGACGGGTCTGGTCTGCGGGCAGCACCGGCGTAACAAGAACATCATCTCAGGTATAAATTCCCTCAATAACAAATTATCAGTGTGTAGATTTCTTCCTTCAGCCGATTGTTGTAAAGCTGCTTTCATATATACGTAATACTAAACATGTATTGCAGCTTTTCAACAGCTTTGAAGGAAATCCACTTACATTTGGGAAACATTGGATGCAACCTTTCTATATTCCATCCTTAATCACTATGATGGCATTAAGGCAGTTGAATATTTTTCATTTAATGAAGAACATTATACTTTATGTATGCTCAGCAACACAGAACTTTACCCCTAGCAGGTTCCTCTCCATGACTATATAAGGGAATAGGAAGGCTGGTGAAGGAGGAGAGACAATGAGGGAGAGTGATCTTTTAGAGAGGGGTCAGCCATGAGAGAGATTCAGATCTGTGTGGAGCTGAGAGAGTGAGGCTGTATACAGGGCACCCTATGTAAAGGGAACTGCACGTGTGCCATGAGGAGACAGGAGAGCTGGTCAGCAGAAAGCTCAGCTGCAGAGAACCGGAGCAGGAGATCGCTCAATGACAAAGGCCTCCAGTTCTCTTCGTTGCAGTGCTCCTTTTATCAGTATACAGCGCCTCCACCTAAGAGGGATCCTAGCACTGCAGGATAACCCCTCTTCAAGACCAATGCAGTAATGAATAAAGATACACACACTGCTATGAGTACTTATCTTTACTAACACATATATTTTTCAGCAATTCTACTTCAACTCTATCTACACTAGGAAGCACGCTGTGGGATGTCGAAACCCCGGTCATGGGGCTTGTGAGTACCTACAATATTGACTGTCTTTACCGTGGATGATTGCTGCAATCTTTGGGATTGTTCATTACACTTGGGGTTACTTACCTGACACTGCTGTTGGTTTCTATTTCTGACTGTCAGCTTTGCTAGGATTAATGGTTGTACCCTATCACTGTGTTCCAGCATATGTTATACTTTCCCTAGCAGCTACGGTTTACTTACATTTTTCTGTCACTCCACTTAAAAGGTTTACAATAGTGTCTCATCTTGATATGTCCAGTGTTTGTAGCACCTTTCAATGAGGTAATTCCTCTCTTTGCTGTATACTGATAGAACGCGATCACCCCAGGCTCCCAGTGGCGGAAGATTAGGCCTTCTGTACGCCAGACAGGTATTCAGCACGCGTAGTTCCCTTAGTCACGGGGAAAGGAGGCTACACATATATACTGGTGTTGTGTCCCCTTTTTACTGGCCCTGCTTACGTGTGGTGGTTAACATAAGTGTACGGACTTAGGCACCCACCTCAGCGCCAGGAATATAGTCTGAGGTATAGACGGAAAAGAAGAAGGGTTAGGCTAATTCCCCGCTGGCGCTGAGCGCGCTCATGCATGGAGAGCGCTCCAAGCATGAGCGCCGGGTGTCCAGAGGGGGGGAGTATTGCGGGTAGTTGAGCAGACGGGTAAGTATAGATTTTTTGTTTACCTTTGCGGCGATCGCGGGTGACCGTGTGTGCACGCGCACGAGCGCCGTGCGCACCGCGTGAGCGGGGACTTACATATATCTATATATGTAATTCCCCGCCGCAAGCACCGCTCGCTCAGCCCGATCAGTGCTAGCGGGGACTTAGCCTAACAATTAGAATAGATTTGTTTCATTTAGAATTTTATATTTTTTCTTGTTAGCACACGTTTTGATGTTTGATCAGGGTTTTTATCTCGAAACATGAGGCACAGAAATGGGCAGTCGTATTGCGCCTTCCTATGCCAACCTGTGTATTGGTTGTTGGACAGGTGTTTGGGGATGATAACATTTACAAATAACACATACAATAGTAGTCTATTACCGTAGAGATACTCTACATTGACAAACTTCTTATTGTATGAGGTTCATACTCGAAATTAATGTGATTTTTTTGTCAATTACCTAAACAGGAAGAAAATACAGGAAATTCCTCTTTAGCAGCTACAACTCGTCATCCCAAAAATGTGTGTAACCGTGGTCCCCCGTAAGACCCTTTTACCTTCGCTGCGGCAGAGGAAACATCCGGCGGGTGCCGGGAGAGTTGCGGGGCACATGGTTCCAGTGGTAGCTAGGAGAGTCGATGGGTTCACCGGCAGCTCCCGTTGCAGAGCGCCGCCATGTTGGATACGGCCACGCATGCGCAGTGTAGTCGCACAGGAGCACAACAGCGGCAGCCATTACTCAGACAGATTTAATGAGCCATTCGCAGTTTCACTGTACCGGCCGTGTGTACTTACACGTGCATGGCTTAATCTTTGAGACAAGCATATGCTACTGGCAGGATCAACCAGGTCTACAAGGGAACTACAAGCCCCAGGATGCACAGGGGCAGAGGGACATGTGAGCTACGACAGCCAATAGGGCTCCAGGATTCCCTGCGCTCCCAGATTGATACATTTGGTGCGTCTGAGACCACGCCAGTCGGAGCTGGGACAAGGAAGGGGTAGGTTATGTGTGCATGTGTCTGTAGCCCCTGCACTATGCCAGATACCCCCTATTAGGCCCCAGCTAGGCCCCGACTCCCCTCAGCATGTGGTTGCTGCAGGACAGGCCCATAGATAGGGACACTGTCCTGTAGCTTCAGAGTGAGGGATACAGACAGGAGCGGCTGTATCCTGTCCATAGGTGGTCTGGGACCAGATCACCCTTCACCTACAGCCTCTCATCAAAGGGGGCACAGTCCAGGCAGGATACAACCCAACGTAGAGGCATAGAATACCCTAAAATGTATAATGCTTTACAGACAACACTTTCCAAAGAGAGAAATTACTTGATTGCCCCAAGATGTAGAGTGAATCTAATTGATGCATCAGATATCACAGGGCGTATATCTAAAGATTAAACATTATCACTAAATATAGTGTGGAAGCATTGAACATAGTCAGTTGTTAATAAACATTGGCATGTCAAGATTTGTTTTCAAAAGACCTCCCACTTTGAGCACTTATGCCTCTTCTTGTTTGTTCTCTTGGTCCCCTGTCGCAACAGCTTTAATGGTATTCTGGAATGCAGAAGTACCGGCCTGTGGAACGCAGAGACGGACGATGCATGCGCAGAAGAGATGTCACAAAACCCTTGCGAGATTCAGGAAGACAGAGGAGCCTATCGGAGAAGAGATGACATCACTTATGCGGAAGTATGGACATTCATGTGTTGTTGGAGGAGAGACTTAATTAAATGAGAGCTATGAGGGACAGCTGTTGAACATTTTCACGTGGTTTAATTTGTTTTCGCATTTTGGGGGTATGTATACCAAGTATTTCCTCACTTACAACATGCCTGTCACTTGATAAAGACCTTATGGTCGAAACGTTGTGTGGCACAATACATTTTTCTATTCAGCAAATCCGTAGTGCGTTGGATCTCCTTTTCAGCAGTTTAAATGTGCACAAGGCCATAAATGTAAATATTGCAGATTAACCAATAATTATGACTTTTTAAGAGTTCAATAAACCAAAAAACATATAAAATGAAATCATATATTAAATGCGAGACGGGTCATGTTGATTACCAAATCACTCGTGGCTATGACACACCGCACGTTGAGAGGACCATTAGACCTTTGCGTGAATACATTACAAAACATTTATCTTTTAATTTAAAAAAAACATCGCAATAATCTGGTCTCCAAATACTTTACAGTACAAAATAATTCTGATTTAAATGGCTCACTTTTTTGGGCATTGAACATACCATCCCTGATATTAAGGGCGAGGATAACTTTTGTGCCATAGGGAAGTCTTTTGGATTTTTGAGTTAGGCACAAGATACCTTCAGGATTAAATAAGGAATTGGATGTCACTCATTGTTTATGTAACTAATACGCATCATAAACTAAAAGTATCAATAAGTTTATCTATATATCATAAGTCACGTACATTTTTACATATTTCAATTAGTATGTTCATACTTATCATTTTGTTTTAGGTAATGGGTTAATTGAACATGCAAGTTTTTCTGTACTTTGTATACACATGGTGTATAAATGCATATGGTACATTTGTTGTACAGTATGTGTCTTTGAGCATTTGTGCTTTACAGAGCAGTTTTCTGTCTTCCAGGAACACCCATGACAAAAAGCCTTGTTCATGTAAAACACGCAGGGTGGCTAATTTATGTATTCCTGTAAATCCACATGAGCGGTTTTTATATGAATAATGAATAAAGAAGATGTCATTCTTGATTCGCAGAAAGAGAGTCTATGCGCATTATTCTGGCTTTGCACTGGAAAGGGTTTGTTTGTCCAAAGATAATTTGTTTACAGTGATATTCTTGATTCATTGTAGGTTGAGATATATTGTAAGGGACCAATTTTAAAGTTCTTCATAAATCAATTGATAATGTACATATAATTCGGAAACTTTACAGGTCTCTTCACCTATACTTTATCAAATCAACCGGCTGTTAGCTCAAGGAAAGAGCTGCAGAGAGCATGTCATAATATAGAATGAGTAGTTTGTAGCCACGGCCTCAGGGTAATAGGCACTGTTATGCGGTAAGGAAGGGGAAAACATATCAACTGCAGCTCTCCACACACAGGAAAAATGGGTGCACCGCCGGAGAAAGTATGCAAAGGCTGGGATATGTGACCGTAGATACTTTATTAACAGAGCATACAGTATCAGTAGAGTTCTAGCGGATCCTCTAACACCGTGAACGTACGTGCACACTCACTAGCACGCGCCGCGTGAGCATGGAAGGACAATTTTAAATTGATTGTGCTGACCACGCCAAGGACGGTCAGCGGCAGCGTGGATGCAGCCTTAGGCCTGGGACATGGTGCAGGGAGCGGCGCTGGGCAGCGCTGACGCTCATGCTCTCCTGCTCAAGCAGGAGATTTTTCTTGTCCCTG
Organism: Ascaphus truei; assembly: GCF_040206685.1. Lineage (NCBI taxonomy): Eukaryota > Metazoa > Chordata > Amphibia > Anura > Ascaphidae > Ascaphus > Ascaphus truei. Next base: position 125,307,201 of record NC_134486.1, read on the forward strand.
CATGAGCGCCAGCGAGCGCGCTTGTGTGCCGGGTGGGAGGCTTTCGGGAGGCGGGCCTGGAGGCGGAGTGGGAGGCGGGGCTAGCGCGCCACGTCACGGCGCAGACGTCACGGACTGCCATTGGCTTCTGGCAGTCACATGACCGGCCCTGCGCTTCCCTCAGCGGGAAAACTAAAATTGATCTGTCGGCTGAAATTCCACACGCCTGCGGAAGCGTGCGGAAGCGCCGCCTAAAGCTGCGCTTATAGGGATAATGTTTCCCCTCAGCGCGGCTCAGCGCGCCTCAGCACGGTCTTTTTGACCATGTCCGAGGCCTCACGCTTGAGACAGCTGTGCTCCCAAAGAGCAGCTTAAGGGTTTCAGACGATTGCTGCCATTCACTGAGGTTACAGCTGCTCTGTTACAATCCGAAACACACCAACCTTCTCATTCCCCGTGTACCCTATGTTTCCACTTACCCGTCCTTATAGATTGTAAAATCCTTGGGGCAGGGCCTCTTGTATTGTATTGTATTGTATGTCTTTATTTATATTGCTCCATTAATGTACATAGCGCTTCACAGTAGTAATACAATACATTGCAAGCCTATCATATCACTTCAAACACAATTTGAATCCGGTCTCTAACTGTTACATACTGTACACCAATAATCATATATTATCTCTTACTGTCCATAACATGTCTGTAAAAGGAATGTATAACCTCTGTTTATTTAATGCAACCATCTATTCTCATTCATAATGCTATGCCCAGGAGAGGTAACTCTCAATGTATTACTTCCTGGTAAGACATTCTATAAATAAATACAATCTGTATGTATGAATTGTATTTATTTTCTTTTATAGCTCTTACCAGGGACACCACACCTTTCAGAACTAGTGTAAAATACACAAATATATGTATGCACCACAGCTTCTTAAAGAAGGACTTTTAATATTTTCTGATTTTCTGAAAAATATTTTCTTTTGTTTACTTTTTTTAATTGTATTATTTATTTTGATTCATAGTGTGCATACATTGCACATATATTTATTTTAGAAAACTATTGATATAACAATATACAGTATTTGTGTACTCTGTCTTTGCATTATTTCCTCAGTTAATAAAAGAATCCCTCGCCTCTCAAAAAAAAAAAGCAGTCTTCTCTGTGCTGGATAATATTTTAATCCCAGTCATTTAAATGGAAGTGAACTCTTCTTTACAGCTTCACAGCATATTTTAATTGCAAATGGGACTGCTTTAGTTGTGGAATAGTGAACTAACGCCATCTGATGGTCACTGGGAAAATTACAAATATTACATTTTTTAGTACTTTATTAGCCTTTAATGGTGCAGTTCCTACTAGGACCAAAATGAACCACTGGCACTGACATCCCTGTCATAAATGTAGGGATTGAAAAATACTTTAAAAATACATATATCTTACATATATCATATATCTTTTTGGTGTTAATGTAGTGTTAATGTTAGTTTGTAAGCAGTGAGCTGAGACATGGGATGGGTTTTCTTCTCCTTTTTGTGTGATATTACAGGCAAAGCTTTCCTCTTTCCTCACTCTATCTTGATTGACCCTCCAATATGGACAGGTTGGGATTACGGTTGATATATGAATTTTTTTTGTGGTATAAGCGCTTTAGTGACGGATCCGCATCATATATTTTATAATGATCATCCACATAAATCCACAGCACTGGTTCCGGGGAGTTGTCATAATAATGCACAATATTCAAGTGGTATAAAGTCCACAAGGGGACCAGTAATCCCTGAAGGGGCAGAGCAATGAGAAATATCCCACTACTCCACCCCTCATTGGGATGATCCCTGGATCTCCATTAAACCACACAGATAATGCAATGTTGAATGAAGATTTCTACTCACATCTCTGGAGTGTCCCCATCCTGTGCTTGTCCTGGGGCGTGATGCCACTAGTAGAAAGTCCAAAGCAATATCCCAAAAGATGTAGCGCACCGCCAAAAAGAGAGGGTCAAAAAAGTAGGTTAAAAATAAATCTTTATTCGTCCATAAAAAAACAGAAGTGCCAAAACCTCCTACATGTTTTGTGCGTATAGCACTTTATCAAGGAGTTTTTGAGGAGTTATCAACCTACTTTTTTGATCCACTCTCTTTGGCGGTGCGCTACATCTTTTGGGATATTGCTTTGGGATTACGGTTGAGTAAACACTTGACTGACAACCCCTATAAAAAAAGTTTCTATTAATTTCCAAATTAAGGAAAACAATCACATATTTGCTTTAGGTATTATTACACGTATTTAAAAAATGCATTAAGTTGTCCACTCGGAGAAGAAATGAGTGGAACTTCTCAACCTTCACGGTTAACCTTGTCATAAAATAGCGATTAAAAATGTACATATGTACTGTAGCCAGACTTACTATCCCCGTGACCACAAAAGTTTGCGTTGGCTGGAACACGGTACAGCCGCGGTGCAGCCGCACTCGATCACGGGCCAGAAAACAGAAAGCAGCCTGGGAGGATTAACTCAGCGGATGTCCCTGCTTCTGAATGTGATCACTGCATTGTTAATCCGATGTACCAAGCCAGCAATGAGTCTGTAAAAGCTGCGGAGGGGACTCCCAGAGAGAAGCAGTCTTAATTTTTCAATAGAGGGTTGAACCAACGGATCTCCGGAGCTAAACCCCATTAATTTCAGCTCCGGGGACCCCCTGCTTCCGGAGATGTAGTCCTTTCTAGGGGGGCATTGCATTGCTTTACTATTCGCTAATGTACAGGTGCGCCGACGAGTATTCTAAAACTTGCCTTGGAAAATCTGGGGCTATCACCAACAAGATCCAGGTACATGCTGGGTACATGCTGCAACATTTCAGTGACATTTCTGCAGAGACTAATGGCCCCCATCGGATTAACACATCGGGGGTCCCTGGCAGTCCCATTCAAACTGAATGGGACTGCCAGGGACCCCCGCTGTTAATCCGATGGGCCATTAGTCTGTCTGCAGAAATGTCACTGAAATGTTGCAGCATGTACCCAGCATGTACCCAGAATGTGCCTGGGTCTTGTTGGTGATTGCCCCAGATTTGCTTTAGTATACTCATCGGCACTACAGTAGCTGACGGGTTGGTGTTTTTTCGATGGTTGGGCATTGATCCCTTACTGGATGTATGTATTGGTGTCCCTGAGGAGGAGGAAGACAGCCTTCATCCTGGCAGGGGTAAGTATTACTTTTATTTACTATAGGGTGTCCATTTATTTCCAATGTGCTTGCCTTGGAATGGATGGTTTGCCCTCCCGGGGGTGGGGGGTGTAAGTGGAGGGGTTAACCCCTTAATTACCTTAGCAGTTAGTCAAGCCATTTACTGTGTATGGGGGAGGGAGGATGTGGACTCCTGTTGGGGTAAGGTTTCCTTGATTTTTTTATACAGATTTGAAGCAGGGGGTCACCGAAGCTAAACCCCATTCCTTTCAGCTTTGGCGATCCCCATGTTCTGGAGATACAAACCCTCCATAAGGGGTTCTGGCAGCCAGAACAACCAGGACCAAGTGACGGGTCTGTAGTGACCCGTGGCGCCTGGCCTCACTCAGGATTTAGGTTTCTAGTCTGCTTCATGCCTGTTTCTGTGTTCTGTTTTTTTTGTGGGTAAGTTTTGCTTGGACTTGCCTCTCCTTGGGACTTTGCCCCAACACTGCCCTTAAAAAACATTTTGCATATTTTTCTACGTTATTTTGTTCATATATATATATATTTTCATTTGAGTGCTGGAACTTTGCTTTACTGTTTACTGTTATTAAACTTAACGCTGTTGTATATGTAATTGGAGTATCATGCATACTAATTTGCATGCTAATTAGCAATCCTGGGGTTAAATGTAATCCACACTTATCGCTGCTATAAAATGAGCGTTATGGCTGCATTATTTAAACGTTAAACCCTTGTTAAATATGATGGCAAAAATAACATCTTTTTACCATTAGCTCTCAGCAATATAATAATATCGAAGTTTAGTAAATCTAGGCCTAAGATTCTTTAGACAACAGGGAAAACCTGAGCTGCAGAGAGCTGAGTTCCAGCAGATCACACCTTCAGGAAAAGCTGCTGCCATGGGGATAAAAATAGCCTGATTCAACTCCAGGAGACCATTTTGTTGCAATTACTGTATGGAAAGAAAGAAAGAGGGTGTAAAAAAAATTGAGCAGTGGGGACTGCTGCTCTAAAATAGGTCTACATTTCTACCGGAGCTACTGGATCTTTGCAAATTTGCCAGTAACTCCAAACTTAAATATGATGTAGCCATAGTGCTGCTCAGTAAATTTGAGATGAATATGATTTATGCCTAATTTGTCAGTTGGCATCCAATTATTATAGGAGTAAAACATGATTAATGTTACATTATTTTCTTTATTTAAATTAACGTGTATTAATTTGTTGATTCCATGTAAAATATGCTTATTTGCTGTTCTCCATGGTAGTGGTTTCCCTGTTGCCGATCCCAGCCTGTGACCACGACCTTGCACCTCTGCCGCCTGCCTTGACCTCTGCTTGCATCTCAACTACTCTAATAGGACTCAGTCCCCTAACTCTGGTCGGTGATCATACACACCTACCATTGCTCTGCGGGTCTGCCTCCTATCATATATAAGCATAGTTATAGTGACTAAAGCAACACAAAGGAGATAAATATAGTATCTCAAAGAAGTCTTGATAAAATTAGAGAATTCTCATCAGACGAATCAGAGATCCAATACCAGCATTTCTCAGAGGAGAATACTGTGAATCTCCTATTCTGAGGATTCAAACAAAATAATCTGATTTCAATCTAGAGCTAGTTGAACCTTTTAAAAATGCAATGAGGAAGGCACTGAATTAGAAAATATGGAATATAGAAGTCAGACAATGGATAAATTATTCGGGGGTACCCAAAGAAAAACAAGATACTTTCCGGTCCATCAAGTGTCAAAGACTTGGGGGAATCAGAATGGGCCTAACTGGAGAGAAAATGACTGATTCCCAGGAAGTTCAGCAGAATATATATTTTTTTCACTTAAAGAGGTGAAATTCTGGGAAGTACCTCCAAAGATTGATGCAGAAATCTCTAGAAAACTATGCTACCGACTGATGATGCAGCATCCTTCAAACATGTGATGGATAGCATTTTATGAAAATCGTATTTGGCTGCAGAAGCGGCATGCAGACCTGCGGTATGAACAATGCCTGTATCAAGAGCTATGCACATATGGATCTTGAATATTGAGGAAGCATTTGAGAAAGGAGTCAAGCGAGTTCTGATTCTAAGAGCTCTATCAGAGATCAGGAGTGAGTGGCTCAGTGAGTAAAGACTGGCACTGAGAGTTTGAAGCAGGGGAAGCTGGTTCAATTTCCGGTGTCGGCTTCTTGTGACCTTGGCAAGTCACTTTATCTCCTTGTGCTTCAGGCACCAAAAACACAGATTGTAAGCTCCACAGGGCAGGGACCTGTGCCTGTAAAATGTCTCTGTAAAGCACTACGTAAAACTAGCAGCGCGTTACAAGAACACGCTATTATTATTATTATTATTATCAAGTTGGCACCGACTAAGTATCACTAGCAGCAAGATTAATAGCTCTTTCAGCAAGAAGAACTCTGTGGCTTTGACCCTGGTTGGCGGACTCTGCCTCAAAGAATAATTTGTGTACATTACCCTTCTAAGGAGAATTCCTCATTGGGGGAAAAAGTACTTTCTTACCTCAAAAGGAGAGCAAGAAGATTATATTCCACATCTCATAAGTCAGGAAGAACACAATATAGAGAGGCCATGTCATATTATTCAGGAAGACCATTGTCTAGGCAAATATCTTGGAGAGGCAGACAAAACAGTGCTTTCGCTGCCCCAGAGCGAGAGCTGCGTACGACACCAGAGAGAGGTTTGCATGAGGATCAGGTACTCCAACAGTCTCCAGTTGGAGGAAGATCAATCCAATTCAGGGCTGCTTGGACTCAGTTAATATAAGACAGGAGGGTCCTTCAAATCCTTTGATATGGTTACCAATTAGAATTCAAACGGTTCCCAAGACGTCATAATACAAAAAAAAAGCCAAGGACATGAGTGTCTCTGTCCCTCGGCTCAGGTCGGTTCTTTAACCTTCCTACCTCAGCCCTGAGGGTTCGTTTCCTGCTTGTGACGAGCATTGTTACGGCCCAAATATGGACCTCGCTGAGGTAGGATGAGCCATTAGCCTGCAAGGACAATACTTGGGGGATCATGAGCAACGCATCGCCCTACACGATCAACAACTGGCACAGATGTGTGATACGGTGTAGGACTTAGTCGCCCACATAGGCACCCATCAGCCGGACTTGAGGGCTGCAGATGCGGCTCTGATACCTCTCCCATTATCCCCAGCAATCAGGGAACCTCCGATCCCGACTCCTCTACAGTATGGCGGGGTCCCTATGGTATGCAGGGGATTTCTTAATCAATGTTCTATTCAATCTGAATTACAACTATCTATGTTCACCACATACTGAGCCAGGGTAGCCTTCATTGTTTCTCTTCTCACTGATGAGGCACTGGTCTAGGCCTCTCCACTCTGGGAGAAGGATTCACCCCTGATCAGTGATTCCCCTGCCTTCATCCGTGCCTTCAAGTTGGTGTTTGACACTCCAGGATGAGTATCTTCAGCATCAGCTTCACTCCTGCGAATTCACCAGGGAACTCGCACGGTAGGTCAATACGCCATTGAGTTTGCACCCTCGCAGCTGAGACCGGCTGGAATAATGAAGCTCAAGTAGCCTTCTTTTGGCAGGGACTCTCAGAGTACTTAAAGGATGAGATGACTGGCTGGGACCTCCCTAAGGACCTTGAGGAGTTAATTTCTCTTGGCGTACGGATTGATCTCAGAATGCAGGAATGCCTGTCCGAGAAGTGCCGTGCTGTTAGGAGCCCGACTACTCGGTTGGCCCCAAACTTCGTTTCTCTGCCCCCTCCAGATTGAGTCTAGGCAACTGTGTACTACCAGACTGTCAGAACAGGAAAGAAGTAGGAGGCATACCTTGGGTTATGCCTGTATTGTGGGTACCAGGACTACCGGATCCGTGACTGCCGAATCGTTGTGTTGCTGGGAAAAACGCCTGTGTATAGGGAAATTGTAAGGATTCGCTGGACATCGCTACCATCCTTCATCCCTCTGTGCCTTCCTGGATTCTTCTGCTGGTTTCCCTCTCATGGGGTTCGGCCTCAGTCTCTATTCAGGCCTTCGTGGATTCCGGAGCAGCGGGTAACTTCCTCGATCTTTCGTTCACCAAAGAGCACGCAATTCCCCTTCGCACTTTGGAGATTCCGTTAGAGTTTTCGGTGATCGACTTAAGACCCTTAGGACCCAGTACCATCACCCAGGTATCCCTTGCCTTGGTAGTGAACATCGGAAGTTATACATAAGGAGCTACTCCCTTTCATGGTAATCAACGTACCTTCAGCCCCTATAGTGTTATGTCTCCCTTGGTTGCGTGCCCACAGCTCTACAGTTGGCTGGTTAACAGGGCAAGTGACCACCTGGGGCCAGCGATGTCACGGGACTTGCTTGTCTACATCTTGCCCCAGCTCTGACTCACCACAGACATCTGTATCTCTCCCCCATGTCTTCCCCTCGCATACCAGGATTTTGGGGATGTTTTCAACAAGAAGCAAGCCGAGGGGTTACCACCGCATTGGTCATTCAATGGTCCAATCAACTTGTTTCCAGGAGCCATTCCACCACCTCAGATTATTTTGGCAGTTTCTTCTACTCTTCCATCGTCTGTCTCTCTATCTGGAGTTCCTGTGGCAGATGACAAGGTCCAGGAGCTACAGTCTCTCTGGAGAAGGATTCATGCCAAAGTAACGAAAGCCTCCCTTCAGCAGAAGTATCACGCGGATAAGTGTCGGTGGCCATCCCCGCAGTTCCAGGTTGGAGATCACGTATGGTTATCTACCAGGAACGTCCGTCTGAAGATTCCTTCCCTGAAGCTCGGGCCCAGGTTCATAAGTCCCTACAAAATTGCAAAACAATTTGCGTTTAAATTGGAGTTACCAGATAGCATAAAGGTTCCTCTGGTATTCCATGTGTCTCTCCTAAAGGCGGTGGTCTGCATCAATTCTTCTTCTGCTCCCACCTTCTCAGGCCCGGTTCTGGTAGTTGGCCAAGTGGAGTATGTAACTCGCCGGATCCTGGATTCCCATAGGTCTCGAGGCAGTCTCCAGTATCTTGTATCTTCGAGGGGATACAGTCCAGAGCAAAATTCTTGGGTGAAGGCTAGTGATGTCCACGCTTCATCCTTGATCCAAGGTTTCCACTGGAGCTTCCCTGACAAGCCCGGGTTAAATCGTCCAGAGATCGGTTCTGGAGAGGGGGGTACTATGAGGTTTTGCTAAATCCGTCCCGGGTTTTCTGAGTCCAGGATTTTGCTCTAGCTCACCCTCTGTGGCAGGATCCTCAATTTTTGCTCCTGGCAGCTTCCTTTAAAAGGACAGCCCTGTAAGCAGGAAGATGCCAAGCAAAGGTTCAGTTCATGCCGAGTACATGCAACGCACTTACCTTTTGTCTTCCTCATTACCAGACCCTGCTACGTACCTCGACCACCCCTGTCTTCCGCCTGCCTCGACCTCTGCATTCTCACCGACTACGCAACTCTGCTGCCAGCCCTGACCTTCAGCTTACGACTCACTACTATATCAGGACTCTGTCCCTCAGCTCAAGTTGGTTCTTTCATATTCCTACCTCAGACCTGCGGGTCCGTTTCCTGCTTGAGACAAGCATCTTTACAAATATATAGCCAAACAAGGAGGGCTGAGGATATTGACAGCACCAATCCTGTCATGGACAGAGAGCCATGTCGCAAATATTACAACCATACCCCTACCAGGGCCACAAAACATGACTGCGAATTATCTCAGTCACAATGTGTAGATAGATTTTTGGTGTTCAAAATTCAGCTTCTCTGAAGTTTCCATTTTAGGTTAAATTTGCATGTTCTGTGAAACTGCTGAGACAAAGTTTAACAGAGAGCAAAAAGAAACAGATTTGCTTGGTACAAGTGGGAGTACACCCGGATGACTAAAGTCTGGTTCTGGTGCACAGAAAACAGATAAACGACCGTCGAAAACTAATATATACTTTGAGCTTTGTTCTAGCCGCTGTCTCTTTATAATAACAAGCAATGAGAAGGTTAAAATCAAAAAGTTAATTTGTAGTTACGAAAAACCGGTATCACGCCTGTTTGAGGAATAGAAGAGATACATAGAAGAGACACCTACAGTAGAAGAGATACATTTAATAAAAGACTGCTCTCATATATATGACCTATAATGACTGAAGCTTGGTATTGTCGTAACCTGCCCCAATAATAAATATAATGGAACTACAAGAAACCGGTGTTGGACCAATTCATTGGATATATCAAGGATCACGGTATTTTCAATGACGAACCAGCATTGAATCTGAGGAACACTTATTTTTACAATACTATTTTGGGAGCAATCTAGAAGATAAAAAAGTGCACACACTAACCTCATGTTGTAGTACAATTTTATTTACAATAGAATAAGGTATAAAAAGAAATATTGCACTCACAAACAAATGTGAAGATTATCACAGAAGAGCAGGGGATCTCTACACTCCAAACACACCTGATGATTTTTTCTACATTGCTGATGTTCCTGCAAAGTTTTTCGGCAATTCAAGTGTGTATCATTTTGATTGGAGTGATTTAATATCTGTTGCCAATGCTGTTTTTTGTTGTAACTTGGATTGTATAATTAATTCAATCAGTCTGTGTGAGCAGTCATCTAGTACTTTCCGCCAGCTATCCTCAAATTCCTTGCTCTGAAAGACGAAGGCGGGGGATTTCTTTATCCGCAATCCTCTTGGGATCCTCTTAAAGCAGCAGTTCAAGCAATATCCTACATGTGTGTTTTTGTTTTGTTTTTTAATAAATCAGATCTGTACTATGAGAAAATTCTTGTTGCATTTAAAAAAAATTAAAAAAATGTATTAAAGACATTTTTAATGTTTCTAATGTAGGAAGAATTTCCAAAGTGACAGCCCCCTTCCCCTTATTATAGGCTCTGGCTCTTGAGCCCCGCCCTCTCTCTAGCAGTGCACCAATTATATCTAGTAACTGCCCAGTCAATCATATTCCAGGAACTACATTGCCCAAAATGCTGTGCAAGAACTGAATTAAGAACTGAATTAAATAGCCCCAAGCAAGCGATTAATTACAGGAGAACAGATCGATCTGCAGCTTAGCTAATCACTTGTCAGTGTGCAGATTGTATTGATGCACATATTGAATGGGAAAAAATAAATATTTTTTTTCAAACAGCAGCTTGAACTGCAGCTTTAACTCTCAGATAGTTCTCTAGTGATGTCATATCCCACCACAGCCGTGTATCCTGTATACGTTGGAAATAATGTGTAGATGTCACCTGGTTCATCACAAGGAATCGCTTCTGTTCCATCAAATACATATTCCGCTTTTTTCAATCAGTTAGAAATGTCTACATTGTTATATGTGTATACTTTAGCTGTATTAGATGTAGATGCCTCATCCTCAGTGGAATCCAATTTATTTATGAAGTTGGAGGTAAAAACTCCCAAGTGATGCTTCCCTAAGGAAAGTCCATGTACACATACATATAAGAGTATACATATAAGGTCCCAGCATATGAAAGAATCCCAGACAGTGTAATCAAGTATTAAGAGGAGATATCCCATGATGTCAGTAACACATACTGAGTTCACTTTCAAACACTTTTTGTATTTGTATAGACCTCCCTCTTACCCTGCAGGTTAACTGGGAGACGGAGTGGCTCAGTGAGTAAAGACCCTGACTGGCATTGAGAGTTTGCAGAAGGGGAACCTGGTTCAATTCCTGGTGTCAGCTCCTTGTGACCTTGGGCAAGTCACTTTATCTCCCTGTACCTCAGGCAACAAAAACATAGATTGTAAGCTCCACGGGGCAGGGACTGAGCCTGCAAAATGTCTCTGGAAAGTGCTGCATAAAACTAGCAGCGCTATACAAGAACATGCTATTCATTTCTTTAACTGGCCAAATCTCTGAGGCACAAATATGTTAACTCTGCAACATCACAGCACAGTGGTACATAGTCATAGTGAAAAAGAAGTGATTCTTTGTATAAAAGTTTTTTACTCACTCCATTGTTGCGTGTGTCCTCATAGACAGTCAGTGTGCTCCTGCCGAAAGCGAATCCATATAGAAGTGAAGTTTGTGAGGCGGTGCATCTGCTTAACAGGATGGAATAAACCGGACTGCCATTAACCAGCACAAAAATATATATTTATTGCTACATAAAAAAGCAGCAAAGGGAAGAAAAACCCTACTTGCTGGAGGCGCTGCTACCACCCAGAGAAGATTCAATCCAGGTAACCTGTCTCAACCCCTGTCCCTGTCCTGGGCTCTCCCCACAACACCACGGAGCCTCAGCCCTCCTGTTAGCCAGCAGATCACAGCACCCAGACCAATTTAATGTAACCAGAAGGACTGTACCCCCACCCCCATCTCACGTAGTGGGGGGGGGGAAGGGGGTTACAGTTGGAGGCACTGCTGAGATGAACTGCTTCCCAGGACAGGACAGGTTTTACCAACGGGACAGGTTTTCAGAGACAGTGGACCATGCAGCAGTGTTGGGACTCTTGAATGCTGTACAGAGCAGCAAATTGACTTTCAGTGAGGGAACCTCTCCTTGAAGCTTCTCCAGGGAGGGGGTTACCCTATCCAAGAAGACCATTTGCAAGGTTGGGCTACCCCCTGGTGGCGTGTGGCTATGGACCGTTGACCAGAGGAGGTATGGGTAACCACTTGCACTCCAAGGGGACAGAGACTCTGTGGAAAGGAGGTTTCTGTGCACCCATATATGAAGCAAAGGGGAATCGGTTCCTGAGGCTGCACCAGGGAGCTGGAAGGCCCCTTATTGGCACTCCAGTTGGGGCGACTCCCTGAGGCGACACAAGGGAAGCGTGGGTACCCTTCTGCACCCACAACGACGAGGCGGAGAGGGAACGGGACCATGATGACCATGGCTCTCTCGGTTCCTGTGCACCCTGCAATAAGACTTATTGCGGAAGTCCCTGTTGCGAGGCGTTCCCTGAGGCAACACCAGGGCACGTGAGACTCAAAGAACAGGGACAGAACGGAGTTGTGTTTTGTGTGGTTCTGTACAGAGATACAGAGGCCACGGCAGAACAGAGAGAATTGTGATTTGTGTGACTTCTTACTGGAAACAGGAGTCACGACTGTGCTGGACTGTGTTACTACCTCAAGATGGCGATTCCTGCTCCTAACAGGGACGCCATTTGCTCTCCTACTCTCAAAATGGCGGCTCCAGATCACTGGGCGCCGCATGGACTCTGAATGTGCTCAAAATGGCGCTTCCCGCCTTACCAGGGAAGACATGTGCTTTTCTGCAAAAGCTATCTTCACTTGCAAGCTTTTGCTGATCTACAGCTTGCAAGAAAATTGCGGGAACTACTAAAACTCCTCCCCCTTTGCTTGCTCTGGATTGGACTATCCTATCTACTAGGGGGAGGAGCCGAGTGTGAATGAAGGAACCCACAGGCAGTGAGGAGCCAGGCGCACGTATACTACAGAGACAGCAGTTGTGCCTCTGAACTGCTGCCTTACTTGCTCCACTATGAGAGAATGTGGCCTAGTGTGAACTTTGGGCCAGTGTGCTGAGAAGTCTGTCAGCATCTACAGAAGAGTTTGAGTGAGTGCTTTCCCAAACCCTGGCGATATCACCCCACTCCAGAACTGTTCAGTGTGCCACTTACCGAGTAGCCAACCGACTGAGCCCGCGGAGATGCATCACCTTCACACTGCAAGGTACCTCCTACTGCGCTCTGGTAGGCTGCTCCAGGATGGAGAAATCTGCGAGTCAGAGGCTGATGACATCACTGAGGTCCCTGCCATTACCTCCACCATACCCGAGTATGCTGCGGAGCTGCAGGCTCCAGTGACCGTTGCTGGTGCCTTCCGACAGATCCACGCTGACAGCGCGGGTGCTACAACCCATGAGGTACCGGTCGGGGCCTCCAACGCTCCCGAATTGACGCTCGTTCTACCGGTGCCTGTTCCTAAGGCTGGCACCAATCCTGATGTCCGCGAGGTGACATCACTTACCCTCCACCGCAAAGAGATGCGCGAGGCCCGCGCAAGGGCTGTCGCGTATGTGAGAGAGACGGAACGCCACTACGACGCGCTGGGGCTGCTGGGAGAATTTCTTCCGGGAGTGCCGGCCGGCACTACTTGGAATGCAAGCCCCAGTGTACTTGTTGTTGCTCCATCACCGGGAGAAGGGAAGGCCGCAAAAACGTCCGGCCGGATGGGTGTGACTTCTGCTGCTGCCTCCCCGGTGAGTACTGAGTCTGTGGACTATTTTTCCCTGCCCTGCCGGGGGATAAAAGAAGAACGGCGCTCCCATAATGTTGCAGCCGCTGTTGCGGCTGAATTAAGTGCTGCTAGAGGCTCTGGCCTACAGAGCCTTGCCGGGACTGTGGACACTGTTATGGCTCCGCTCTGGGAGGTCTCCTTAGTCTCCTGCTCACGTGTCTATAATGTGCCCGGTCCGCCCTGCCCTGTTCCAGTGCTCCCTGAAGCTGTCAGCTCTAGTGTTAACTCTCTGACCCCTCAGGCCTTGTCACCAGTAATGCCTGATGCCCCCATGAGTAATGTTGTTGTTATACCTGTCATGTCTGTCACACCAATGATAAGGGTATTACCACAAAGGGAGGAGGGTCAGCGCAAGGCTGCAGAACAAGCAGAAATACAGGGTTGCTCAGAGAATGGAAAGTGGGGCGCCGTATCTACATGGACAGGGTAGAATGTATTCCTTCTTCTGGGCATAAGAGATGTTACTCAATAAAAGTGCCTGGCAGTCAGGGCAGAATGGTCAGGAAGCCTGACCCTGCTCATTACTATTAATGCATTCTATCACTGCTGTGGTAGTAGAAAATTGTTCTGTTCTATGCAGTCACTGTATTGCCATGTATCTGTGAAACTGAAGTGCATAGGAGTTATTGCAATATTGTTATTGCATTTCAGCTTATGTAAATTTACAGGTGTAGCACAGCAAGGTAAGGGTTATACCTGCTGTAGTCCAAACCGGGACGGTTGGAGTTTTACCAGAGGGAGTATATAGCCTGGCCTTCGGCAGCTATTGCTAATTCTGGGCCTTTCCTCTGTCAGTCCTGTTAGAACAGGCGGTGGAAAGGTTCATTCCTTCAAAAAGCCTGTTTGTGTTTTCAGCTTTGAATATGTAGCCATATTCAAGGGCGGGCTTTGCAACCTGAGGTTTGTCAATCAAAGGGGTGAATATTGGTTGGAACACCCCCTGCTGTGTGTGGGCCAATCTGTATCCAGCTTTGTATTATAATGATTCAAAGTTAGAGACACTCCCCTGAGATGTCCAAATTGAGACACACCTCCTAAATTAAGTTATCAGTTAGTGAGATCAGTTATTGAGTTAGTCTGAGGATTGGAGACTTCAGAGAGAGAAGAACAGAGAAGAGTTATTTCCCTCCTACCCCCCCCTGGGTAGGGAGGGAGGGGAGTTATACTGCTAAGAGCAGGATGGCAGAGAATGCTGAGCAGGGCCTAGGCATGCAGAGAGAGATCATGCTGTATGCTGCTCTGCTGAATAAAGACCAACAGAAAAGAGATACTGCTGTGTGGAATCCCTGTCTTTAGTGAATGAGGAGTGTCAGTGGTAGTCCCTCCTCTGCAGACCCAGAGGATCCCTACTGGTTGGAGGCGCTGCTACCACCCAGAGAAGATTCAATCCAGGTAACCTGTCTCAACCCCTGTCCCTGTCCTGGGCTCTCCCCACAACACCGCGGAGCCACAGCTCTCCTGTTAGCCAGCAGGTCAGAGCACCCAGACCCATTTAATGTAACCAGAAGGACTGTACCCCCCCCCCCCCAATCTCATGTAAGGGGGGGGGGGGGGGAAGGGGGTTACACACAATTTAGTGTAATCAGCAAAGTTGGAGACTTTGCTCTCTATGGCAACATCAAGGTCATTAATAAATAAATTAAAAAGCAGGGTTCCCAGTACCGATACTTGAGGCACTCCACTCACAACTTTAGCCCAACCTTTAAAAGTTCAATTTACGACAACGTTTTGTTGTCTGTCCTTCAACCAGTTTTCAATCCATGTGCAAATATATTTACAGAGTCCAGTTTGCTTTATTTTGTACACCAACCTCTTGTATATCACCATATCAAACGCCTTTGCAAAATCTAAGTAGACCACATCAACTGCATTACCCTGGTCTAAGTTCCTACTTACCTCCTCAAAGTGTCTCAAGCCTGGTGAACATACTGCATCCATGAGGACAGAAATAAGTTCTTGCCAGGCGCCGATGAACCAGTCTGACATAAAGCTCCAAAACAATGCGAATTGCTATGGAGAATTCACAATGAACACCACTCTCCCATTTAAAAATTAACATGTGATCTTGGAAAGGACCTAATAAATAAAGTAATGTATCAGAAATAATTTTACTTCTTGAATGTGACTTTCTATTCAATTCACAAAATTCATAGAAATCTTAACAAGCCACCAGAACGACCAATAGTATTTTGGAATGGTAGTCTGACAGTGAAAATCAAGCACATATCTGTACTATGTATTCAGATAATTCGTTAGCCGTTTACATCACGTCAGAGATACAACCGATACATTAAAAAGGCTAAATGGTATATCTATTTACAAAGATGCATATCTAGTCACCCTTGAAGTGAGGCCATTATACACCAGCATTAAACACCAGGATCAACTCTGAGCCTGTGAACATTTTCTACAGACCAGGAGCATGAATCTAGTCAAACAGAAGACATTTTTAATGGACTTACTGAATTTTGTCCTGAAACATAATTATTTTTCTATTCAATAGAAAATATTATCATCAGAAACCAGAAACAGCGATGGGGAAAAAATGTGCCCCCACATTCGCTAACTTCTATCTGGGGTGGTGGGAGGACAAAATAACCTTTGACACCAGCATATCTGATTATTCTGATCATATCGATCTTTGGATCAGATTTATAGACAATGTGCTATTTATCTGGAATTGTAGTGATGAGAACTTGCTTGAATTTATCAATAACATGAATAAAAATTATCTAAATTTGAGACTCACATCTGAATACAGCAAGAAGTCAATTACCTTTCTAGATTTGATTATATCAAAAGAAGCAGAAGAAAATGTCCAAACATCAGTATTATGAAAAAAAGAAAAACAGAAAAGATAGCCTATTAGCAGCAGATAGTCAACATCTCTTATTGCAGGAATCCCTACAGGTCAATATCTGAGGCTATGCCAGAAGTGCTCCACAATGGAGTATTTCAATAAACAAGTAAGATCTTAGGAACAAATTCTTAAGAAGGGGCCATAGCATAAAGAATCTTTAAAAAGCATACACTAGAGCCCTTAAACTGATCGGGACTCATTACTCACTAATCGACCACAACAAGAAAAAGAGATGGTGATTACATCTATAAGTACCTTTAACGAGAGATGGCTGGATATGAAGAGAATAATGAAAAAACTGTGGCATATTCTGGTATTAGACAAAGACCTGAAAAAGTATTGGGAGTGAGCCCCAGTATCACAAACAGAAGATCACATAATATTAGGGACATTTTGGAGCAAAGAAAAGACAATAAACCAACAAGCTGGCTTCACACAAAAACAAAAGGACCATTCAGAGGCAACTCCAGAAAGGCGTGCCCCTTCATGCAAACAAGCAAAACTTTCGTGAATAGAAACACAATGAAGGAGCATAAAATCATTGATTTTATTACCTGTAAGACAGCAAGTTAATTTAGTGAATTACGATAGCAGTCGTATACCTTATGGAATGCGGTTTTAGTAGGTGATACATTGGCATGTGGTTAAGACCATAACACATGTTGATCGCAACAAGAAACTATTCCAAAAAGAAGTTGACTGAATTTTAAAAAGAAAACATTCAATCCATCTCATGCCGTGAACCCAGAACCAGACACCACTATTCTACTGATTCAGAACCTAGATCCCAGGCACGGGTCGGTCTATACGCTCCGCCTCTGCCCAGTAGGTCTGTCTCCTGTACACTACAAAGCGAAGTACACAAACATAACAAGTATCACAATACTTTGTTGCATATGACAGTGAAATAATAGCTTGTTTTAAATGTTAAATCCACACACACACACACACACACACACACACACACACACACACACACACACCCAGAATGACTTAGAAACACTGATCATCATGGTTAAGAAATTATTACTAAACTAAGGGCAGTGGATCATAAACAGTTAAAACTTAAGTTTGTGCTGATCTCCATAACAATTGCTGGGATATTTAAGCCTGTGGAGGAGACACTGATAAACCTTGACAAAGCTCCAAAAATGAGAAAGATGTCATCCGGGCTGAGTGGGAGGGCTATGTGCGTGTATGGGATAGGAAATGAATGACATGGAGGGTTACATGATCGTATCTCTACATTCTATTAGCCAATCAGGGGGAACACAACTCTGTGCGTGCTCTCCTGCTGGGATAGGGCCTAACGAAACTACTGCAAAATCCTGCAATGGGGGCCCCCTGGCTGGCTGGCACTGGAAGTTGGGTAAAGCTAGAGGTCGGGCCCAACCTCTGTGGCGTGCTTTCGGGGCCTCTGTTTGCTACAGGGTTCTCACGCCAAGGCCCCGCCACACAACTACCAGTATGCCGGTGTCCCGGTCAGCATCAAAAGTCTGGGCTGTCCAGAAATCGGAACCAACTTCCGCATCTTCCCACATGGCCCCAGCATCCCACCGATGCGGGACCCGAGGCCTCGTCTCTTTCCCACATTGCCCTTAAAGCAAGGTACAAGGGAGGGAGTTGAGTGAAAGTGGGGGGTACTGTGGGGGTTAGGATGGGAGGGGGATTTAGTGTGAGATGAAGGGGGAATTGAATAAATGAGGAGGGGAATTGAGTTTGAAAGGAGGGTGAATTGAGTGGGAGAGTATAGATGGGGGGCAAGAGTGAGAGCGTTACATGGTTTATCTACCAATCTAATTGGTTAGAGTACCATGTGATGGCTTCCATTTCTATTTCTGGTGACATCTTCTTAAAAGGAGGGAAGCATATCCTTCCTGATTGGCTGGCTTCCCTCCCTTTAAAATAACATCACAAGAAAAAAAAAATGTTTAGCCATCACATGGTAACTCCCAATCCGATTGGTGGGTCCATTTTTTTTATGGCATTCCTTTTTTAAGGATGTGACGTCATCTTACAGGGAGGGAAACATATGCTACCTGAGTTGCTGGTGTCCCTCCCTTTAAGATGACGTCACAGCCGTTTAAAAAAATGGAAGCTATCACATGGTACACCAACCAATCGGATTAGGGGTGTACCATTTGACATCAAATGTGATGTCACAGGCCTTATATAAGTCCTGTCCCATCTCATTTGAGCCCAAGAACCCGTCGGGGCAACATCTCCAGGCTCCTTTGGATTATAAAGAAGAGAAGACAGAAGAAAAGAAAGAAGAAAAGAAGGAAAGAACTTACCAGAGACATCTCTTCAATCAGGCTGTTGAGCATTGCGTCGAGGGTCAACAGTGGTGCTGGAGTAGGATTCAGAGGGTGAATCTCAGCAAAGTTAAGAAATACATTGATTGTATTTTATTTCATTGTGTATTTTTGTTTAGGTTGCCCATTGACTGCCATTGTGTTTATCTATGCCCCTTTTTGGGTATAGATAAGCACAGTGACAATCAATGCATTATTTGGCAAACGTTGGCTTTTATTTTAATGTCATGTATTTTATTTGGTGCTTGTTTTTTTCAGGTTACCCATTTATTGTCATAGTGACAATCCATGGCCATGTTGTGGGCATGGTTTACCACTGTGCCAATCAATTCGTTTATTGGCAAAAAAAAAATTATTGGAATGTAATGTATTTTATTTGGGGCTTTTTTTTGTAGCTTGTCCATTTATTGCCATTGTGGCAAACCATGCCCATATTGTGGACATGGTTTACCACTGTGAAAATCAATGAGTAGAGGGGGTGGAGGGTGGGGTAGTTGCCCCAGGGAGGGTGGTTAGGCTTCCCGGTTTGGTAGCGTGAGGGGGTCAACCCCTCACCAAAGTGGTTAGTAACTGCTAAGGTGATTAAGGGGTTGTAGGTCAGTAGTTAGTTTTTTTTATTTTTCTGTCGGTGCCCACTGAAGAAGAGGAGGACCCAGAGGAGGACGAGGAAGGCCTTCATCATGGCAAGGGTAAATATAACTTTAATTTACTATATGCTGGCTGGGTAATGTTTTGGATATGTTTTATTTTTTAATGAGCAAATGTGCTATTATCCAGATCTGGTTATAGGGGTTTTGCCCATTACCGTACTGTATGTGTTGGAGAATTGGAGGAGGGGGGGAGTTGTTCTATATTGTATTGGTGTCTGTATTGTAATCTTTATTGGGGGTAGAGGAGGTGGATGAAGGGGGTAGTTTCCCCCGGGGTGTGTGGTTAGGCCTCCCACGGATGGGTAGTGGAAGGGGTTAACCATTTCATAACCATAGCGGTTATTACTGCTAAGGTAATGATGGGGTTAACCCTTCCAACAACCTTCCTGGTATGCCTAACCACCCACCCTGGGCAATTACCCCCTTTACACACCTTACCCACCCCTCAACCCCCAAGAAACCAGGTACTCTGGCTTAACCCCATCATTGCCTTAGCAGCTAGCTCCTAAGGTAATTAAGCTGTTTTTATTTTATTTTGATAGAACAGTGTTGAAGCAGGGGGACTTCTGATCTCAACCGCATTAATTTCAGCCTTGAGAACCCCCTGCTTCACGAGTTACAGGCCCCATTATGGGGTATCAGTATCTCCCTGCATTGTTAAAATGTCCCAGTCACGTGGGTCGTGACGCAGGAGAATTTAATCAATGCAGAGAGACAACGGAGCCTGTAACTTTGGAAGCAGGGGGTCCCCGGACTTGAAATGAATGTGATTCAGCTCTGGAGACCCCCTGCTTCAATACTGTGTTATTAAAATAAAAGCCATGCGATTGCCTATTAGAGGCGCGCAGATAGAGTGAAACAAAGTGGATATAGTGCGCAACTAAAATCTATCTCATTGTACCCAAGTGAAATGAAGTGAAAAAATATATATAAAAATATATTACTTGATCCTACAAATAATTAGGAAGGAGCGTCTGCAGCTGTGGAAATGGGGGTGGCTCAAACACCCCCTGGAGCTAACACAGAAAAAGACACAAAACACAGCGCACAACGCTCATAGGGCCTCATTCATAAAGCCTCGATAAGGCCCTTATCGAGCACTTATCGACCAAAGTGGCTACTCATATTCAGTAAGCCCCGATAAGTGCTCGATAACGGCCTGTATCGACGCAAAATTTTATGATCCAAAGAAAATCACCAATTGAGCTACGATCAACCGCTTATCGACCATTTTCGGAAGGATCATAAACTCGCGCGATTCAGATACCCGCGAGTCGGCTGTCGCGGCCTATCGCAGCCCTAAAAGGCGTTCTTCTCCCCAAATCCAATACACCACAAAATGTTGGTAGATTGGTGGGGAGATGCCTCGATGAGCTGCGATATGTCTGTACTTAGAACAAATCAGGCCCTTTTCCTGCCTCGGATTGATGCCGGGGTCTCCGGAGCTGATAGCCATTAATAGCAACTCCGGAGCCCCCCGGCATGCTAACCGCTAAGGCAATGAAGGGGTTAAACACCCATGCCAGGCTTACTGTGGCTAGCGAGGGTGGGTAAAGGGGGAATTTGGCCCTTAGTGGCCGTTTAGGCCTTGCGGGAGGGTTGCAGGGGGACTTAACCCCTTCATTACCTTAGCCTTTTTGGCTTGACAGATGAAGATAGAAGATAAAGAAGATCAAGAAATGGTGACAGATGAAGATAGAAGAAGGTGATTAAAGAAAGAAAAAAGAAGATTTGGGTACCTGATCCGGATCTCCATGGCGGGTGGCATCGGATGCTGTTGGAGGGCTTCAAGGTACGTGAGCTTCCTGTTACCCCGGGAGTCGGAGGGCCACCGCTTCTAATGGTAAGTAATATATTGAATGTTTGTAAATGTCTCTCTTTACAGGTTTCTTCATTGGATAAACAAAATATATCGTGCGCAACTAATAAACCTCTAATATTATCAGTGATACAATGTGTATTAACATATACCCTTCTAATTTTTACTCAACTGGTAAAACCACAGAAAAAAACCACAGGGTGAAAAAAAAAAAAAAAATTACATGACCGTGTAATGTGATGTAGAAAGCGTCTGCTGCTATTAAACAGGGGGTAGCTCGGCATCCCCCAAACACTGAAGATATGGAGACAAAAATACAGCGCACAACGCAAATAGTGAAGTATGAAAGTAACAAGTGTATATTAAAATTGGGGATAAATATTCTGCGTACATCAAGGTATTAGGACATAAACATTGAGTGTGTTAAACACACAAGTTACCACTCGGCGGCCGCTCATACAGGAGTCAGGAGTATGTTTCCCTTGGCAGGCGTCTGGGACAGCAGCTGCGATGCTTTTCCTTCCTAGGAACACCTCTGCATTCGGTTACCGTCTCTGTGGGAAACTCCCCTCTGGTCAGCTGGGCTCCAGACGGATCGCGCAATCTGCAGCCTGCAGACGCACTGGGAGGGTCCCCGGATTGATCAGTGAGGACATGGGTGGTTCGCAGAGCTCTCCGTTTAGAGCAGTCCGTGCTGTTGCTCCGTTGCGGGACTCTGCGGAGTGACGTCACAGTGGCGATTTCAAAAGTACACAGCAAAAACGGAAAAAAGTCTCTAAAGTGCCCAAATTGCACACATAGGATAGAGTAGCAATAAAACACTTGGACCAATTACATCCTACATGTTTCGTAGTCACAACTACTTCATCAGGGAATTGACAGGATTGACAGATGAAGATAGAAGATAAAGAAGATCAAGAAATGGTGACAGATGAAGATAGAAGAAGGTGATTAAAGAAAGAAAAAAGAAGATTGGGGTACCTGATCCGGATCTTCATGGCGGATGGCATCGCATGCTGTTGGAGAGCTTCAAGGTACGTGAGCTTCCTGTTACCCCGGGAGTCAGAGGGCCACCTCTTCTAATGGTAAGTAATATATTGAATGTTTGTAAATGTCTCTTTTTACAGGTTTATTCATTGGATGTGTTTTTTGATTTTTTTGGGGGAGGCACATTGACTGATAATATATTAATCTGTACCACTTTAGGGTACAGATTAATACATTATTATGACAATATTTGGGGGGCATTTCTGGCTTGGTATTGCTGTTGCTTTTTTTCATTTCAGTTTATTATGTGGATGTGATTGTTTGTTTTTTCATGCTTAATGGTAATAAAATGTTTGCGATTGGTGTTCGTTTTTAGTTAATGTTGTATTATGTTAGCTACTGCGTTTTATGGTTATTTCAGATATTGTTAGAATTTCTTTCTTTCTATTTTACTGTTTAAATTCATTAATGTTGTAGCAATTATTTGTTTTGATTGGTTAGTGTTACTATTCATTTTGAGTTGGTTTAGGAATTTATTGGTTTGATTGGTTAATGGTTTAATTAATTCATTGTTGATGTTGTTATTGCTTGTATTGTTTGGATTAGCTGGCTACTGTTTTTATTTAGTGAAGTGTGGTTTTTTGGAGTTTAGTTATGTTTTATTATTGTGTGTCTTGTGTATTAATGTATTGTAGTTAGGGTGCCCATTGAGTGCTATAGAGGCTTATCATGCCCATATTATTATTATATGGGTATGATGTACCACTATACTACTCAATGGGTACAGGGTGGGTATATTCAGTCAGGGTTGGTGCTTAGGCCTCCCGGGTTTGTATCGGGTCAGGGTGGGTTAACCCCTTAATGACTATAGCGGTTAGTAACCGCTAAGGTGATTAAGGGGTTAGGGGCCATTAGAATGTCTATATTATGTACTGTATACTGTATATGCTTTCTTGCTACGGAGGACAGAGGGACCTGCTGTTGTGGTAACTAAATTTATTTACTTTATTTTTGTATGCTAATGCAGTGTTTAATAATGGGCAAATAATCTATTATCCATATCTGGATAATAGTTATTTTGCCCATTACTGTACTGTATGGGTTTGGGCGGAGGGGTGGGGGGCGTGTATTGATGTTTATTAAAATATTTATTAATATATAATTTCTTTCATAGTGTATATGTGCAGGGGGTCTCCGGAGCTGAACCGTGTTGGTTTTATGTCCAGGGACCCCCTGCTTCCCGAGATACAGGCACCTTTATGGGGTGCCGGTATCCCTTTGCATTGAAATGTCCCGCGTCACGTGACCGGGACATTTCCTTGCATAGGAGATGCACATCTACACTATGAAAGAAATGTATATTTAAATAAATAATTTTCGGGCGACATTTCAGCTGTGACAGGCGGCTCTCTCAGAGCTGCGCTCTCTGCAGCAGAAATGAATCGCTGGTTTAGGCCTTTTCAGAGGCTCGATGCTCTCGCTGGCAGCAACTCACCCGTTTGGGAATTTTGCTATCACAGGTAATCGAGCCTTTCTGAATACCGTGATTGCAACACCCAAAAAAAGTCATTTTAAATACCCTGGCGATAATTTTTATCAACCCTCTCTGAATGAGGCCCATAGTGCATTAAAAAATTATATTGTCAAAATAGGTGAAACAGGTAAGTATTAAGCGTACATCAAAATTGAATCATAACAGCATGTCAAGGGTTGTTACCTGAGCGCCAACCAAGTGTCTCCAGCAAGATGTTTTCTGGAATCATCACAGGTAAGTGCCGTCTGATCTTGGAAGATGTCTCTGGTGTCTTTAGGCAGTATCAATTTGTTCACATGAGTTCCGTTTGCAGGGGTGTTAGCTGGCAATATAGAGTGACTGATTCAGTCTCACTCTTAGTGCGCGTCTCTTACAAACGGGTGCAGCCCAGCAGGATTCACACAGCGTGAGTCTCATTCAGCCGCAGGGACCCCTGCTGTGTTAATCCCGATGGGCTATTACAGGCTGATATCGACTGTCCAGCGGAGGGTCCACACTTTGCACACTGTGCTCCGTCCCATGCCCCTGGCAGCTGGTGGATAGAAAAGACAGCATCGGTAGCTAGCAGTTCTAAGATTTCTTATTAGTGCCACCACAGAGGTACTGTAGCTACCAAAAATTATACATGAAGTCACAAATGGTATGATCTAACATGCAGACAGATTGACAGCAATTATATTTGTCAATCTATCTAGTTGTGATTAAACCTGTTGGATATAATTGAACTAGGTATTGAAAAAGCAGTCATCAGATTTCGGATTCGGCACTTTAAGTCTTGCATGTACTGTACACTGTAGTGATCAATTATAGGTAGAACATAAAGGCAATTAATCTGAACACACACTACAGAATTGAACAGAGTCTGGTAGTGACATTGGCTTAAAGTACAGGCACAGCTGTATGTATTTGTAACTATCAACTCAGCCCACACACCAAGCACCCAGATTTTACAAACGAGCTATTTATATACAGTTTTAAACCTCAGCCAAATTAATGTTATTTATTAAAACAGTTTTCTTAGTGCTGAACCTAGTTAAAGTTATTTATTATAACTCTTCATCTTGACACTATATAATTCACTAGCGTGCATCTCTAATAAGTAGGTACCTGTGCTATTGTGTATAATTTTGTGTTAATTTACTTACTGGAGGTGCAAGACAAAAGTGACAAAGTACATCAATTAACAAAGCAAAATTACGTTTAATAATAGTAACTAGCCTTGAGCAGAATCTACGCCCTTTGTTGTCTACTAGTCACTCCTTAAGAAAGGCTGCTAGATCAATATCTACCACCATAGCGTTATTGTTTACCACTTAGGTCTGCTATCCTGTTTAGCTGTCTACCGAGGTGTCCCATTCTGTATATATACTTTATAGTATGTTAAGTACATATTCATTGTTTTTAATGATTAGTTTGAGTAGAAGTGTATACAATGTTTCTGATCATGCATTCACCCGTTTTCTATTTTTTCTATTGTGGAAATGGCTAATACAGTCTTTTGGGATGAACCACCAAGGATGAGATCTCAGACGAAATTGCACTGCATCTTTAGTTTAACAGCCTGGGGACTCCAGCTACTGTATATCCCTTACTTCTGCACAGGGAGCTGATGTCAGCTGCTGCTGCTGGTTGTGACTGTGCGGGTGGAGCGGAGGCTGAGTGAGATGGAGTAACTTCCAGGGATCATCCGATGTGCCGATGGAGTTGACTACTATTAGCCTAGCCCTGGTGACGTGTGCAGAAGTGAATTTGCATCTGAGCAACGATGTCAGGCGTCCTTGGATGCCGGGCGCGCCTCTGTTTATTTGCCTTTCCATTGGTCGTGCCAGTTTTGCATGACGCGGAGCTAGCGCAATACCTGGGCAGTGCTATGAATTGTTTATGGAGACCTTATGGAGTCTCGTTGTGCACGTATACACTCACCTGCGATCATCAATCACATTGTAATAACTCTTCAACCAATGATGATAGAGAACTTTGTCAGGAACGCCCTGATTATCTTCTTTGCTTTCTTTTAAATTGCACCTGGCTCTCAGCTGTCCGTACACTCCGTGAAGAAGCTGTTATGGCGAAACACGTGTAGAGTGTGAGCTGCTGCGGACCCCAAGGCATTCAAATTTGTGTACCAGCCGCCACTGCTGACCTTTGGAACTCACCTACTTCAGGCACCGCTCTTTTTTGGTTTGGGTCCATAGAAAGTTGCCAGATCTTTGACTACACTCAGCACCTGATATGGGGGATAAGTATTGAAAACATCTTTTTGACCCTCTTGTGCTTTGAAAGACTGTTCGTATGTGATTTTGAGGACAAGATCCTTTCTAAGGGACCCATTAGGATACTACCCAACCTTCAATGAGCGGATCCTCTGATAACTTTATGTTGTCATATGCGGAGCATGGACTATTATCACTTAGATTTTTTTCACACACTCCAGTTCTCCAACTATCTCTGGGGATCACCTCGTGTTTCTGATTTACATCTTTTGGTGTGTGTGCTTTGTTTGTGATACCCAGTCCTCAGTTACTATATTGTGTTCCTTCAGGTTATATCCACATTATTGACTGGCCGGTCTTGATGACACAGGGTTAATGCTGCCCTGAGTTTCATCTCATACCTCTAGCTCTATTACGGTTATTTTTGCATGTATATTGAGACTCATGTCTTTGCCGTGTGTGGTTACCGCTTTATTGGCTTTATATATTTTAATTTGTTATAATTGAATTAATTAAAGTGAACATTTCTTTGGGATATTTTGAGTGCTCATTTTTGAGACTTCTTGTTTTTTTCTTTTGGTGTTATATTTGATTGTGTCTCTCTGACGAAGCGCTGTTTACAGCGTGAAACGCGTAAGAGGAACTTTTTACCTGTTGTTGAGTGTTTGTTAAAGATTTTTTTCAACCAGACCACGCTGTAGCCCCGGATTACCCATTTTTACATGGCTGTGCTCCGCTTTCTCTTCCCTGCTGGGATCACCTATCTGCTAACACCACGTGACGCACGCCAACGGAAGAAGACCAGGCAACCATATGTGAGTAATTTATGCTATTTATTGCTTACAAAGGCATGGGATATTACTGGTATTAAACCACAGGGACATCTGACGCTCTAGAGAGGCAGTCCAAATAGGAGGAGAACCAGTGGGACGGATACATTATCCCCCATCTGCCTTATCTACCAGGACTTATCTACCAGGACTACCAGGCCCCTCTTTAATGAGCCTACACCTGTGATTACCAGTACTCACTGATATCAGCTCGCCTTTATGACTACTTCTCTTCAAGCAAGTTTACTTATTAAATTGTGTATGTGACGGGTACCCGGTTCATTTGCAGCACTGTATCCTATGGAACTTTGTTCTATCTTTAACACTTAAACACATCATGGTCCTGCCTACATATTGTGGCCCACAAGGCCATTGCAACAAATAAACCACAAATGTGGTATGACTGCACAATTAATGTGCACCTTAATGGCATGGGTTTTGCCCGGAACCCAAGATGCTACATCTATGGAAATACTCATGTATTTGCATGTAGTACAAAAAGAGTGTTCACATCTATATGAACCCTTATTTATGGTGGTAAGCTACTGGAACCCCGCATTTGTTGGTGTTTTATTTCTAAATACAGTTGGTTCCAGTTTGTTTTTAAAAAAAATTGTCTATATATAATCTTAGGCTTAGCCGATAACACATTTATTAAAATTGGATTCTTAGTCATAATGTACTAATGTCTATTGAAAATGTGATGAATCTTTGATGATGCTTCATTAACTTTCATTATAAATGGACTGTGTTACCATATTCTTTTTCCTTTCTTTTGGTGCCAAAAGAGTTTCACAGCAGATTAGCTGCTTTTCTCCAGGACTCCTTTATGAGATCTTTATCGTACCCCATCTGTCTTAATATTTCTTAATTTTCCTTGAAATCTATTTCACGGGAGCAGTTCCTCCTCACCCTTTGAAATTGACCATATGGAATATTTAGCAGCCATTGAGTATGATAGCTGCTGGAGGCTCCTAAATAACCATTGCAGTCTACTTTCTTTCTAAACCAATTCTGCATTGGCATAATTCCACATCTAAAAACCTGAATATTCTCTTTTAGTAGAACCATAGGTTTCAGACCACAGATCATTATTAATGTAAGGAATCGGGGAACACGTCCCCTGCGGCGTGTTCCCTCCTTACCTCCTGCTGCACAGTATCCCGCTGCAAATGATCAAAGAGTGCATCCCTCAAGACGCGCATCCTCCTTGCCCTGTGCTGTACAGAGCCGTACAGAGCCCACGGAGGGCTTTCCAGGTTCCCGTGGAGGTTGGCTCCAGCCCCCCGCTTGCATCGCGTGGCGCGCACACATGACGCGCGTGCACCGCTCCCCAGCTGCACGTCAACTCTAATATCACTCTCACCTGTCTCCTACATCTCTCAGCCTAATCCTGCCTCCGCAGAGGCCGCTCCTCCTTTCCTCCCCCATGTCTCATTGGACTCTGGTTGCTATACAGTATATGCTCAGCTCTGTCACTTCCTCTTTGGCTGAGCATAGTTATTGGTAGCCTTGTGTACCCACATCTCTATCCCTGCCTCGTTCCTGTCTTTTGCTTAACCTATTGTTGCTTGCCTCCCTGTGTACCGACCCGGCTAGACTTTGGCCCATTCTCTGGATTACTGACCGCAGCTTGCCTCTGACCATCCGCTCTTATCCATTCCTGAACATGGCAAACGGACTATCTACTTTTCTACTGGCTCCAACCCTAGACCACGCCGCTTCGGACTCTGACTATCCTCCTGGCACCTACCTACGACATCGGCAAGTATCAAGGCTAACCCACTCTCTCCAATCCAGACCCGGCGATCTTGACTTTCCACCCTCCAGGCGTGCTTCTGTTGTTGTTGGTGCGCAGTTTCATACTTTCCCACCTCAGTACTGGGGTCCCGCCTTGTTCGTGGTGAGCGCAAGTGTTACAATTAAAGGTAAAGAAGTAAGGAATAGTGCACAGCCAAATAGAGCCAAGAGAGGATCCAATAGATGCAAAAAAGTTTTATTGGAATAACCAACACATAGAGGATAACCTCCTACGCGTTTCGAACTATATGTTCTTTTTCAAGGAGTTAAAATTACTAGTGTCCTGCAATCTTTTAAAATCTTAACTCTGTGTTCTGGCACTAGTAATTTTACATACAATTACCGGTGCTCCTGGTTCAGGAAATACCTGTCTGTAATCCAGAGTCAATAGAGGAAGGTAACACAGTTCACTACGGATTTTCAAAACTAATTTCTTGAGCCAAATTCCGACATTTCGGCCGATGCAACGGCCTTTTTCATATCAGCTATACTTGAAAAAGGCTGTTGCATCGGGCGAAACGTCGGAATTTGGCATTATGATTTAATAGATCCATTTAGATTTTTTCATCACCCGGGTCCCGAGCTCCCTTTGATAAATTGCTTGTAGTGCTCTGTTATCCTCAAAGTTAATTCAAGTTTTGGACATAACGTTCTTCAGTCTGTAGTATCAAAATTAATATATTGAAACTGATATTGGTGCTATTCCTTATATTCCCCCTCCCCCTTTTTTTGTAATATTGATTTAGGTAAATCCCTATTGTGTGCACTTCCATGGAAAACAGGAAAAGAGAAAATGTATTTCCAACTTATCATCATTTGCTTTTCCTGGAACCATATTGCACTGACCACAGAATTACCCTCCCTATATTTAATGATGAATCAGTTGTATTTTTGAGCTATGGGAGAAACCAAAGACTACCTGCAGGTAGTATGAGGGGCTTTTTATGGTACTACCTGCAGAATTCAATTTCCTGTCCTACTCACACTAAGGATAAAGTTAACCCTACAGTGCCACATATGGCTCCACAAAAAGATTGGGGTAAATTGGAAATAAATGTTCTCTTTTTTCTTTTAATAAATCTGTGCCTTTGTATTGAAATATTTGAAATTAAATAATATCACTTCCAATATGTTTTTATTTAATTGCAACTGAGCTAAGTTTCCCACAGATGTCCAATAAATATCTACAGTATACAATTCATCCCTTTATTACCGGTGTTTTTGTATGTTATGTAATAGATGCAGTAATAAATAGGCATATAATACTTGGCCATGTGAAACGTCTCAGAAAGAAGCAACTAAATATTTATCTTTCACAAGAAAACAAACAGAATAAACAGCATAAAGTAGACAGCAGTTAAAAGACGAAGAATAAGGACAATGTGGATGATTGCAATAAACTATGACCTTTTACAACTAGAAGAATTCTCTAATGATTTGTAAAAAAGAATCATGATCACACCATTATTGCAGGAAAGGATTAGATGAGAGCAATATGACCATATCTGTGCAGCTGTGACAATTCTCAGAGCAGCCTCTGGAAATATCAATCCACGAAGGCGTACATACATTAACATTTGCAACATAGATGTATTTATTTGCAAAGAAAATAGTATAAAAGCAGCCAGCGCGTTTCGAGCATCACAGCGCTTTTCTTTCCAAGGCATTCTGTTAGATCAGAGTATGTGTGTATGTATATATATATATATATATATATATATATATATATATATATATACATATATATACATACATACATACATACATACAATATGTAACTCTTAATTGCATAACCGCGTGCTTTAACTGCATCACATTAACAAACATTAACAAACATAAAAATGACATGAGTATTACAGACAACAAATAATTGTAAAAATCAAAACTGATGTAAAATTGTTATACACAGTGTGACGTCTCAGTCCCAGCGTCGGATCTTTTGTCCAGATCAAAGGCAGGAAACACTATACTTTCTAAGCAGGGGTTTATTTACAGGGTATAAGGCAGGTACAGGGTTAACACAAAACAGAAACAAAAGACCTAACTCCTTCCAGGAGTACTGACTAATACTGCTTAGTCCCTAACTAAATCGTGGGAGAACTAAACTCTTTTCCCCACTTTACCCAGTGTACCTGCAGCAGGTCTCCTTTCAGTCTCTCACAGGGCTGTCTGTGTGTGCCTTCCCAGATCAGTATAGCAGCGTCTCTCACCCTTTCTGTGTAACTCTCAACAGTGTGTGTCTGGCAGCATGGTGGGGGGGAATCTCTGTATCACTTCCTGACTATACAGGCTAGGCTAATTAGCTCATTAACTCACAGCTGAACAGACCTGTCCAGAATGATTAACTCTATGAGAGCTGTAAAGTCCCAGAACT
Organism: Ascaphus truei; assembly: GCF_040206685.1. Taxonomy (NCBI): domain Eukaryota; kingdom Metazoa; phylum Chordata; class Amphibia; order Anura; family Ascaphidae; genus Ascaphus; species Ascaphus truei. The sequence goes on from NC_134486.1 coordinate 125,337,982, forward strand.
GCCCCATTCTAGCCCTTAGAGGGCAGTGACAGCCTCACATATCCCTCTTCCCAGCGAAACACTGTCCTGTGATCGGCCCGTGCACTATCCCGTGCACCAACCTCTTTGTCAGATATGTCTGACATCCACCTCTTCTTAATGGTTTTCTTCATTAGACCTCCTGCCGAGCAGTAATAGAGTCCAGGTAGTGTCCCACTCAGTCTTCAGAGCTCCGAGCTCTTCGCCTAGGTCACGCTGTTGTTTCTCTGCCTTCTTGCGGCCAGCACGCTCAAACTCCAGGTCCTTCCTCAGGTCTTGAAACTGTCCTTCTATACTTCTTCTCTGGCTCAAGGCAGCTGCCAATTCAATTCCTCTCAGGGCCTTCATCTCTTCCCGGTGCTTGCTCTGGGTTTGTGTCAGCGCATCCTTCAGATTTTGGATCTCTGTAGTTTTTGTCACTATGATTGCTGCTGCTTCTGTTTCCCATGCCTCTTTCTCCTGGGAGTACTGATTTTTGGTGATGGAGCAGGCTCTCTGCTTCTCCAGCTCTTTCTCCAGCTTGAGGTTGTCCACCTTTATAGCTGTGAGTTGCTGGGACATGTGTTCAATTATCTGCTTTAGCTCTAGAAGCCTTTTATCCAACTTCAGTTTTTCAGATTCCAAGGTTTGGACATTTTTAGTTTTTTCGTATTCCGCTTCCAGTGATGCTCTGGTAAGGCTCAGGGTGGCCTTCAGCTCATCATGCTGCTCGGCGGGGACCCACTGGGTACTCAGTCGCTCCTGTAGCACTTGCTGCTTTACTTTACCCAGCTCTGTTTTTAACATGCAGACCTCTCGCTGAGAAACTTTTGCTTGCCGATGAGGCGTTGAACGTCTTGTTGGGACGCCTCATAGAACCGTTTCCAGTCAACACTCTTTTGGTCTGACTCACTTGGATTTCTGCTTATGGCGGTATCGGTAGCCTTTGTCATACCGAGGCTAGTAGTCACTCCTGTGACGATTGCGCCAAGCGCTCTGTGTTGTAGTCTACCTCTGGTCTTTTCTGATGCCACGGGGTAAACTTTCCCTGCAGCTTCTGTTGCACACGGAGGTTGTCCTTTCCGCGGGGCCACATAGGAGTCCTCATCGTCCTTTTCTGAACTGCAAGAACTGTGCTGAACCGTAGAAACCCAGCACGAACCATGCCCCACAGAAAAGTTACATTCCATTGGTTCCGCGTTCCGAGGGCAAACTGCGGCCACATGTCCAAGTTCATGGCATCTGTAGCACTCTATATACCTTCCAAAACTGGGTCTGTGTTTTGTCTCCAGTCTACTGGGAACAACGTGACCAGAGTCCCTCCTAGGTGCTGTGGGACTTCCTACTCCTTTACGCAAGTCAATGAGTCCTTGCAGATTCCTATTCGGTTGAACAGTCTTATCGGACCTCCTGGAGCGCAGGAAGCGAGATCCGGAGCACTCATCTGGACTTGAGCTTTTGGATATCTCTTCGACAGTCAAGTAACATTCGACTAAAGCGACCAACTGTTCGGCATCTTTGGGGTCACTCTGGCTCACCCACTTCTGGATGGTGCGGGGGAGACCTCTCAGGAATCGGTCTATAATGACTCTTTCGACAACTGCAGCAATGGAACATACCTCAGGCTGGAGCCACTTCCTTGCAGAGTGTATAAGGTTATAGAGTTGAGAGTGGGGTGTCTTCTCTAAATCATAACACCAGGAATGGAACCGTTGGGCCCGAACCGCGAGGGTGACCCCTAGCCGTGCCATAATCTCCACCTTCAGGGTGTCATAGTCTTTAGCTTGCTCTAAGTCATAATAGGCTTGTTGTGAGTCACCCACCAGGAAGGGAGCAATTATTCCCACCCACTCCTCAGCTGGCCACCCCTCGCATACTGCGGTGCGCTCAAAGATTGACAGGTACGCCTCAACGTCATCGTCCATCGTCATTTTCTGAATGAGGTGCGTTTTTACCTGGTGAGCGACCTGTGGGGCCACTCTAGGCTGGGCGGTAATTTTCTCTCCCAATGCTCGGAGCTCCTGGTGTAGGCGAAGTTGCGCCTCGTTTTGCTCTTCTTTTAGCGTCTGACGTAGGGACAGCGCCACCTGCTGTACTAACGCCGCCGTACTTTCAGTTTGTGAATTTGTCATCTGTAGTAAACTCTCATTATAGGATTTTGACATCTCCTCTTGGGTCTTTGCCAGTTGCTGCAAACCCCGCATTAAAATTGCAGAATTTTCTGTTTGCTTGTACTGAAGCGAGGTCACAAATTCCTCCATTTTCCCCTTTCACTGCCTTGTGGACTGCCCGCATTCTCCACCAATTGTGACGTCTCAGTCCCAGCGTCGGATCTTTTGTCCAGATCAAAGGCAGGAAACACTATACTTTCTAAGCAGGGGTTTATTTACAGGGTATAAGGCAGGTACAGGGTTAACACAAAACAGAAACAAAAGAACTAACTCCTTCCAGGAGTATTGACGAATACTGCTTAGTCCCTAACTAAGTCGTGGGAGAACTAAACTCTTTCCCCCACTTTACCCAGTGTACCTGCAGCAGGTCTCCTTTCAGTCTCTCACAGGGCTGTCTGTGTGTGCCTTCCCAGATCAGTATAGCAGCATCTCTCACCCTCTCTGTGTAACTCTCAACAGTGTGTGTCTGGCAGCATGGTGGGGGGGAATCTCTGTATCCCTTCCTGACTATACAGGCTAGGCTAATTAGCTCATTAACTCACAGCTGAACACACCTGTCCAGAATGATTAACTCTATGAGAGCTGTAAAGTCCCAGAACTGCCCCATTCTAGCCCTTAGAGGGCAGTGACGGCATCACAACAGATAGATAGAGCCAATAAAGAATATCACTTGTGAGCACAGTCACATGTCTTAGACAGGTCTGCAACCCTGCCTTTCAACCATTATCACATAGCATACAGTGCTTCCACTGCAGCAAGGAACCCATATAAGCAAATGCTCGGCTGTTCACACAGCTTTTAAGCACAGCATGGGATTAGATGCAAAGCCAGTTAAACCACTCACAGACATGTTTCAACCTTAATGGGTCTCATCAGTGTGAGGTTGGTTGTACTAGCTTTGCAATTTTCAAGGCTGGGTAGGTTTTCCATAGCAGAGCATTTGCTTATATGGGTTCCATGTAAATGGATTTCAGGCCAAAGGTGACACATTATGTGCTCATTTGCATGTCATTTCCCAGAATCCCTTGCTGCAGTGGAAGCACTGTATGCTAGGTGATAATGGTTGAAAGTCAGGGTTGCAGACCTGGCAAAGACATGTGACTGTGCTCACAAGTGATATTCTTTATTGGCTATATGCTAACGGTGGAGGCTTTTTGTCGCCTTTTTTACCCACCATAACTTAATATATATAGTGCTTGAGAAATCACCCAAAAAATCTACTCGCCGAACCAAACAATCTACTTGTCATCTAGCCCCGCCCCCAGCCCTTAAAAAGAAATTGAATAAACTCCTAGTAAGAACTAGTAACATTAGTTTTTGAAATAACAGTTTATTTATTGTATTACATTTATACTTTATTACAATTAGTCCGTGTGTGTGTGTGTGTGCCCCTGCTTCACAACGCAGCAATCGAGCCTAGGAACTTACCTGATCCATAGTCCCTCAATGTCCAGGTACCCTCATTCCCGCAATGTTATACTGTATATTGGAGGGGATTCTGTTTATTATGATGTTACCTATGAGCTCACATGACCTCACAACGCTGTGGACAGCTGCCTACCTAGCTAAAGGCAGACAGTACACCCCTCCCATTCCAATATCACTGATGACCTCACAGTGTTCTGGCCACAATTTTCTGCTCAGTTGCATTCCTTACCAAGTACATACAGTAGGGCAGCTTATTGACCAATGAATGATAATCAGTAATGAATGATAATATGTGCTTCTGACCAACGGTAGCAGTCAGAATTTGCCCACAATCGTAATATGTGACCATAGCATCACATGACATCACAATTTTCTGGCAGGTGGATGTTATTTATCTGTTCCTTTCCTAGCTAAAATATCATTGACATCCTAGCAATGAATCAACTCTCAAAAGCATTTCCTGTTTGCTAAAGGGGCGACTGGATAATAGAAAACTATTAATCCCCATTAAAATGAGTAAATTTTGCTGTGCTTCTGTAAACTTCCCATTTACTGGCAGAAGTGGTGAAACCCCTTATATAAAATATGAATATAAATATTGAAATAAAATAGGAAGTATAATAGCCCATGTGTACAATTTAAGGTAGTGGTTTTAAGCAATGTTTCATCTTGACAAATGTTCTAATAGGAATAAAAACAGTGACGCTGCATTAATAAATACTTATTGATTGATACAAAGTCTGTGAGAGTTTACTTTTGACCATGCACCCAGGCGAGATTTTTCTGTCTTTGAGATTGCTTGTCTTTCTGGGATTCAAATAGTCACTATTTTCACTAATTAGCACACTGATGTATAATATCTGGCACTTTTGATCTCTCTGGTTAACACACATTTAAAAAAAATACTTTATAAACCAAAATATGCAAATAAAATCTCAATTTCTAGAATACTTCCCTATTTGAACCATACAGCAGCAGCTTAACCTATAGTCCTCCTCAGACTTCTTCACAGACATTTTTCTCCAGCGCAGATTATGAGAAAAAATATAGAAAAAAAATATATAGTGTAGTTGTCAGGGTCTCCTAGACATCCTGCTCCCAGCCACAGATCCTTATCAGTCAACCGGTTGTGCTGCTGTTTTCTGTCTGCTCTGGGGTTCCTCTGTCTGTCTGTCTCCTCTTGGTGCTCCTGTCCTCTGTCCTTATAGTTTCCTGTTTCCTGTGCTTCCTTGCCTTTGCTTTGTGTTGTATTCCCTCACTTATGCTTGAGCTTGTTCCTGTATCTGTTCCGTATTAAAGGCCCTTGCCTGCACTAGGCTTGTCCCTGTTTGTTCTTGCCCTGTCCCTGCCTTAGTCACTGTGGATTTCCTTGCCCTGGACCCCTGCTTGTGACCCTAACCATAATGATTGCCGCCAGCCCTGTACCCATGCTGATGAACATGACGCCTCCTTGCCTGCCCTCTGCTGTTTGACCCACTGAGGTCCCATCTGCTCCCGAAGTCTTGAAAGTAGTACTCCCAGTGATTTGTGTGCGAAAAAAATTATCTCATACAGTATAATACATTCAAGTGTGCAGTGCTTTGATCACTCCTAATAAATTCTTCATTGTTTTCATGTCTGTATATCCTTCACCTAATTTATTATCACATAGAGTAGAAAAGAGAAGGAGAGACAGAGTGCAGCAATGTAGGACTTTATGCTTTAAAATATTGTCACTTACTGTTGATGTGCTGTAACTAGAGACAGGAAGATATTTGGGCAGATTTGGATCTGCCTCGGATCGGCTGGTTCCTTTTGATACGCGGATCATTCTCAGAAAGGCCAATCGCAATTTTGGATTTAAAATGTTTTCAAAGACAGGGAGCAATCCGTTGCCGGACGCTCTGGAAGTGACAGGTATACTACTCATCAGCTGGTTTAGCTCACACTGCTAGAGCAATGGCCAAGAAAAGCAGTGGTTGTGGGTTCCAGTCCTGTTTGGTCTGACTATTCCAGTCATTAGTTTGGTGCCTTAGGCTTATCAATGCTATATACAGTAGCTGGTATGGAAATCCCTTCAGGGAGTGTGGGAGGGGGCTTATGTAAATATAGTTTGCATATCCATTAGCATATCTCCCTGCCAGGTACTTCAGGCGTGCTCCTTCTTTAGCACAGGTATGTCTCCTAATCTTTTTGGAGGGACATTTGAGGGGATATATACAAAACTGGTGACTGCTAATAAAATTAGAAATCTCTGTGTCTCTCTGTGTCTCTCTGTGTCTCTCTGTGTCTCTCTGTGTCTCTCTGTCCTTACACAGAGGTTAGGCCCCATTGGAAGTGTAAGGACCCACTCTACAGGTAGGGCCACCGGTGACTACCTCGGCCCCTTACAGTATGTTACCACTTTATCATTCACAGCTATATATACAATATATATTCACACAAATTAAAAAAGATCCAATCTAAAAATAATACAAAGGTTTTTTTTATGAACCTTAAGACATGAAAATGTAGCACAAATATTAGCATTTAATTGACTAGAATTGAAGTCATTAAAACATTTTTTTTAATGTATATTCTCTAAAAAGTTATTATTATACATATCATATAAAAAATAAATACACAGTTTTATTGGATTCAAATCTAATATTAAACAAAAATATAAATTAAGCTGGATTTTTATTTATAAAATGTTTTAGCAGGAAGAAATACATTGAGAGTCACCTCTCGTTTCCAAGTATGTCCTGGGCATAGAGTTATGATGACAAATAATAAATACATGGTTACAAATAATAGTTACATAAGTGAACCGGGTATACATTAAATACAAGACCTTGCATACACAGGATAGAAAATATCCCAGGTCTATCAACATTTAAACCCATCGAGTTGCAAAAATATTGCAACAGAAGGAAGCCACAACCTCTATATTAACAAATAATTTGGCTAGGACGACAACAGGTAAATAACATCTGCCTGCCATTGTGAGGCCATGTGATCAAATAATAGAAGGATTGTGAGAAAATTCTGACTGCTGTTGCTGGTCAGAAGCAGACATTATCATTCATTGGTCAATAAGCAGCCCTGTTTACCTGGTAAGGAATACATCTGAGCTTAAAATTGTGGCCAGAACACTGTGAGGTCATCAGTGACATCAGAATGGGAGGAGTTGGGTAGTTTAACTGCTGCCATTTGCCAGGAGTAGTCATTACTCTATCAAATTAAGCCCACCTGCTATTGATTTTTACTTAACATCTACTGCTGCGGCCGAGTTTATTTGAGCATTTGCCCGTTCTCGGCCGCAGCAGTAACCTGGCGCGCGCCAGAGGGGCCGGGCGCGCGCCGAAGACACGGAGGAGCGCCCTCCGATCGGGGCTTTCTCTCTCCCGCTGCCGGGTCCGCCGGGTCCCCCGGAACCCCCTGCCGCCGTCCCCCACATTGGGGAGCCCTGGACGCGCGTGCAGGGGGCGCAGGCACCCAATGACGCGTGACCGCGCGTCGATGACGCGCGGCACGCCGAGGGAGTGCGGCTAGCATGCCGGGGCATCCCCAGGCTTGCGGAGCTAGCCGCACTCAAATAAAGTGTGCCGGTAGTGTACTTGATATGAGCTGAATAGGCAAACCCCTCCCTTAAGTGTTAGTCAAGTGAATGTGCTTTAGGCCCGGGTCATGGTGTCTTCGCCCGCGCAGAGTAACCCATGTGAAGCGGGTGCTTTCCCTGTCCATGGTGGATGGGCCGTGGGGGGCATTTCTAGGGGCATCACGGAGCTGGTTCACCCTCATTGGGCAAACTGCTCACGTGACAGGCGTGTCGCACCAAGAAATCAGTTTCAACTGATTTCTTGCGCAACGCACGCCCCCTCCTGCCTCCGACCGCGTGCGCAGTCTATGGGCGCGATCAATGCCTTAAGGCAATCTGATCGCACCCCGTGTGGTCTCCAACACCATGGACTAAGCCTTAGAGTATTTAAGACAGACTATCTTGGGTGTGAGCCATATGGCTTTGTCACATAAAGTGTCTGTGGAGTTAATACTGGAGTTAAAATTGGAGTTGAATTCTACAAGAAGATCTAGACTCTGCACTTCAAAAAACTACAACCTTGTAACTGTGAGATCTTGAGTTTCTAACTGCTGTGAATTTGTCCTCTTTCTATCCTCCGATACCTGTTTAGTCTCTCCTCCTGCATCTCACTATGACCTCCCTATTGCTTTTTCTGTTTTATGTCTCCTCACTCCTTTTGTAAATGTTTGTTCTCTCCAACTTCCACACACTCCTCCTATCCACATTTCTTCATCTCTCCCCTCCACCTATGTCCCTGCCCATACACTGCACCATTATTTATGCACCTCGTTCCCAACAACTTCCTTACTCTTCATTAAAAATCCCCCACAAATCCTCAATTCACACCCTCTTTGTGCTGCTTCCTGCTGCTGGGGATATCTCTCCTTATCCTGAACCCAGACATAAACACACCTGCTCTCACCCACGCCTCCCTGCCATCTCCTCCCATGCAAATGGTGTTAACCTTCTGATTTAATCCTGACTAACCTTAAAGCATCCCAATAGTCTGCCCTCATGGCAATTGTCCCACACCCACAGTCAATTCTACCACCAATTGTGACCAAGCACTGTCATCGACAGCACTTATTCCCTCACCTGTTTATTTGTCAAAATACTGCCTGCCTTTAGTTAGGTAGGAAGTTGAACACATCATTGTGAGGTCATGTGGGCTCGTTAGTGACATCATAATAATACACTGAACGTTGGTGAGCTGTAAATGCTGAAGCCTCACAGGAGGAGGTACCATTCCTGGTCAGCTTGGATCATAGGAAGAGGAGGGTTTCCTTGTGCCGTGTCAATAACTTCAATACCATCCTGATGACCAATGGATGCATAGAGAAATTGTGAGTTCAGCTTTTTCTAATAAAAGACAAGTGATGGGATGCCAGTCTAGATGTGCATGTTGAATTTGGAATACTTGTTGATATAAATCAATATTCACCTTTTTTATAGCCGCAATTTCCACCACAAACACATGGGTTTGTTTTGACCATTCCAGATTTTTTTTCTAGAGCAAGGAAGACTACATAGTTCTTCTTGTGGGTGTGGAGATCAGAGGTTGTGGTTGCACAGAAACTGCTCTGCCAGAACCCCCCCCCCCCCCCCCCATCAAGTTGCAATAACAAAAAAATTATCCTAATCGGTGTTTCTAGTTCCAGGGAAAATTGATCCCTGATTGGGGTAAAATTTCAAACACCGGGAAATCCTGGGAAATTGGACCACTGAAAAAAAGAAAAGGGAACCGGAGCTCTGACTGCAGCGGAGAGGAAACATAGAGGAGAAACCAGAGTGCCCCCTAACAGCTCCTGTGGTACAGCGACCCCTGGTGAGATCCCAAACAAGGTACATGTAAACCATGCTGAGAGCTCACATGATGCCCTAAAGACCAAGGTAAGGATAATCACCCCTCTACCATCCCATGTGTGACCTCCCCTCTGCTATCCCATATATGATGCCCCTCTAAAGTGGTGGGATTCAGAAATTTTAGCAACCACTTCTCTCTCATGCCTCTCCCCTCCCCCTCTCATCCCCTTCCCTCCCTCGTCTCTCTCATCCATTCTCTCTCACCCCCCTCCCTACATCTTCTCTCACCCCCTCCCTCCATTCTCTCTCACTCCCCTCCTCCTCTCTCGCCTCCCATATCCTCTCTCACCCCCTCACTTCATCCTCTCTCACCCCCCCATATCCTCTCACCCTCTCCCTTCATCCTCTCACACCCCCCATATCCTCTCTCGCCCCCTCCCTTCATCCTCTCTCACCCCCCATATCCTCTCACCCCCTCACTTCATCCTCTCTCACCCCCACTTCCCTTCATACTCTCTCACCCACCACCTCCCTTAATCCTCTGTCACCCCCCATCCCTTCATCCTCTCTCATTCCCATCCCTGTCATTCTCACTCCACCAGACAGCCAGACACACACACAAAACAGAACAAATACACACAGGACAGAGGCAGAGGCAGGACAGAGGCAGAGGCAGGACAGAGGCAGGACACGCAGGCAGGCAGGACATGCAGGCAGGCAGGACAAGCAGACAGGGAGGACACAGACTCACCTCTCTCTGCACCATGCTTTTCCTCTGCTCTTTGGCCCCACCCCCAGACTCCTGCCACCTCCTGCTGATTTGCTGCTGCTATGTAATGCAGCCAATCGGGATGGATCAAACTGCCCAGACCCCTAGCAGAAGTCCTGCTCTCTCCCTTCTCGCACCGATTCGACGAACTTGGAATTTCTTTGTAGAGGTTCGCACGAACCGGTGCAAGCCAGCTGAATCCCACCACTGCCCCTCTGCCATCCCATGTGTGCCTGCCCCTCAGCCCCCCTTTCCATGTGTGACTGCCCTATTGTCTGCCCCTCCCCATGTGTATACCCCTCAACCCCCTCAACACCCCTTCAACTCTTCTGCCACCTTAGAAAACTTTGAGAGACCTTGGAGAACTGAAAATCTGAGTTGCACAGTGGTTTATAATACCTCTGGTGTTTAATTCCCAAATTACTATGGCCCAGCTAATCAGAGCAGGACTCACCTGGCTGATGTCAAAGAAAGGGTCAAGGCTCAACCGGGAAGGCTCCGCAGAGTCTGACAGAACCAATATGGCAGTTGGGGCCTTTTCCTCTGCCCCTCCTTGCTACCAAATGGTCGTGACACTTCCATATTTTGGATTCCCTTTGAGGCTAAAGTGGGTACGTAGACATCATGTCTCATATGCAAATGCTTTAGGCTGACTGCATGGATTGTTATACATACAGTATAACACCCTCTGAACCATACTTTAATAAAGTATAAACCTTGGGGAACCTTATATACGTGTTGGAAATTAGTTGGGGATACCTGGGCTCAAAAACCAGGAGTCTGGGAGACACGTGCAGCCCAATTGTAATTCACCCCGCGAACCCACAAATAGTGTCTGCCCACTGGGTGGAATCAGGGAAAAACCAGGAGCTGGGACCCCTGTACTCCTGCAAACAAAAGGAATGCATTTTTACCCCAAAATCTGGAGTTTCTACGACACAGGGAACCCAACCGCCCCAAAACAGGTCAGGTTTTCCAATACTTTACACGGAACTTCCATACCCCACAAACCCAATACAGGTTCTGGGACACTTTGGCACTAACTGGGGAACAATTTTCATCCCTGTGCCTCATTTTGCTGTGCATAAAGCATACATGTACTTAACACACTTTGTTAATAAAATATACACTTTGACAATCCTAAGTCTTTTTGGTATGGGAAATAGGATACAAAGCTGTACTCCACTTTTCACCAGCCATATCCCCCACACACTGTTGCATAGATGTAGTATGGATTCTAAAAATCCCCTCATAACCTTAGATGTAGGGTTGGAGCCCTCAGAACCCCTAGACCGGTTATGGGTGACCCGAGGATTATCTGGGAATCCCCATTAACTTAGGGACCCCTTGACTGGTTCAGGAACACCTCACATCCCTATGCAATTTTACTTTCCTGGTCTGCGCTAAAGCAGGGAACCATCCCATGAAACCCTATATAGGTTCTGGGTGACTGGGACATTAACTGGGTATCCCCATTAACTTAGGGACCCCTTGACTGGTTCAGGGACACCTCACATCCCTATGCCACTTTTACCTTTCTGGTCTGTGCTGACGCAGGGAACCCCTAGTGGGGAGTCGCAAATGTGTTTTCAAGGGGAGAGATTACCGAGACCATGTGTCTACATGCATCCAGGATTCCTGGGTACATTTTTAAGGGAACCAGCAACTCTGGGCCCTGGCTAGATAGACACAATCTGACAACACTTTCTCCACAAAACCCCCTTTGAAACTCATACCACAGCAATCTCTGCTTACTGGCATCCCTGGAAAGTTAAAAACACATCAAATACTTTATTACCGCACAATTACAGGCTATGCTTATACAACAGGGTCCAAGAGCTGACTCTTCTTGAACCCTTATTACGGATCAGGGGTAACCAAACGGGCTTAAACCATTATTCAGAGCCTGGTTACCCCCCTACCGTCACACACGTGTTTTATAGACCAGGAAATGTGATCGCTTGACCTGGAAATGAAGGGTTTGAACTAGGAAATCGAACATTTTGAAAGTGGAAACACTTATCCTAATTGTCACACAGCTAAGCTCCTCGTCCCCTCCACACTCTGCTGCTGACTCCTGTACTGCATTGACAGAAACACTGCATACAGACACACAGGGGTTCTTAGGAGCAGCAATGTGGTAGAAGAGGTGCACTTACACACCCATATTTACCTTGGAGACTCCCTATTATTTAGGAGTGAAAGGTATGTAACACCCCTCCTAGAGGGTTACTAGCAGGTTAGCATACTCCGGGCCCCGCTCTGTGTTACCATAGGGATTCAGACATCATTGAAGAGTATTGAAGTGATGGAGACAATTCAAGAAAGTTAGGTTCCAGGAGGACAAGTAGAGGAGCGAGTAATAGCACAGACCGGGCCCCCCTGTTTATGTTGTAGATAGAGAAAGTACACTTTAAGTTAGGATCCCCAAAAGAAGGAAGGGATTCCTGAATATTAAAGGGAAAGGAATACGGCATGCCAGAGTGGGCCGCGGGAAAGAGAGGTCCTGGTGCCGGGGGATCAGCTCTTACCGCGGATCTGCACTAATATTCCTCATCAGTCTGTATGGAAGTAGCAGTTCCCAAACAGGCCAGAGGTATTGGGTCACGTACGAAAGACAGACCAGGATTCCCGTAGGGGTCTAGAGTAATCAAATCAATACCGATGATGACCCTGAAGCATCACGTGTCCCATACCAACTTAGAGTAACATAGTCAGCGTACCTCCTGTTAAGAGTGGGCACTGATGGAAGAACTGCATTCATGTATGTCTACTATAAAATCCAGTACAGCATTGTCAATATGTGTATGAGCGGTCCCTGTGCTTGGAGAGACGAATAAATGACAGTTGTACTACATAAGTTCCTGGCACCCATTTCTATATATCCTTGCTACGTCATCGCCCAGCTGCCTGAATCTAGCACCACGAGTCAAGATAATCCATGTTGGGTAGTCAACCTTTGTCCAATGATGTAAACTCCCTAGGAGCCAGGCAGGGAGAGTTACAGGTATAATTGTTACACTTTTTGGTGGTTAAATATTCCCTTATCCCGAGTGCATGACCATAGATGAATATATATTTACTGCTAAGTTATAGACATAGGTGAAGGAGAGTGAATGGATTATTGGATGCCCCTGTGTAAGGGGGTTTAGTAAATGACTAAAAAAATTAAGTTGTGGGTGAATGTTGTGAATAAATAGTGCATAGTGTGTAGTGTACCACTGTGTGAATTGGGCGTGTGATGTGGTGAGTCTCTCTGTGGTTTGGCTTCCTCCTGTATCGAGTGTAATAAGGCTTTAGATTTGTGCTCGCATATATTTTCCAAAACTTCTAGGTACTAAAAGTAGACTGACCCTGAAGTCAAAATTGAGATAAAGTTAAGAACCTTACTGATAACCAAGTGATCAAAAGCCGAAAACGTCTTCCTCGGTAAAACAAAATGCAAACTGGAAATCTGTAAAGGCTGATTTTTTTTTTTTTTTTTTTTTTTTTTTTTTTTTTTTAGGCCTCTGAAGAAAGGTGCACAGGAATCGAAGAGTTAAACAGTAGGGGAGAGAGGACTGCACCCACAGAACGAGAGAGGGTGGTAGCAGCTTTTCTGCAAACGAAGAGCCATTGCACAAAGGAGCAGCAGGACTCCACTCCAGAAAATGTATTTGCCTCAGAAGAGGCAGTAGATGCAACAAAGTAGCCCTTTCCTGAAGAAGCAGCGATTGACTCATCTGGAGCAGCTTCTCTGGAAGATGCAGCAGAGGCCACAGACGAGCAGGCTCCAGAACAGGCAATTTCTGCTTGGGAAAAACATTGTATAATAAAAACACAGTTGCTTCTCTGGTGCAAGGTTACCATATTTGAGCTCCCCAAAAAAGGGCTCTTAATCACAAAATAGCCACTGCACAGAGAGAAAAACCCTCACACACACACATGCCACCTTTAAACACCCATGCACAGTCCAACCCCCACTGCTCACACAGGATGAGCTGTCTAGAAGAGTCAGAAAGTGCTGAAGAGATGATGTGTTCTTATATTATTACAAAATAAAATGTAAATACTTACAAATGTTGTTGATATCTTTCTATTAAAAACCATAAAGGACCTTTCAAGTCCAATGTGCTTTCCAATTATGTCAGCAGCAGCCACATCCGGGGTGGAATACCAACAGCACATATAACAAACATATAATTATTTAATTACTAGGAGGTAAAGCGACAACCCAAAGGTAAAACCACTGGGCTTACATATCAAACTTGTTTTACAGGAATTTTAATTAGCTTAATTGCTCATAAATGAATAGTGATTTAATTATATCAATAGATACTAAAGTCCAAAAAAATACTATTTACCAAAATGCAAAACACACAGAACCCCTACAAGCTCATATTGAACCCCCAAAATAACCACAATATATATATATATATACTGTGTATATATATATATATATATATATATATATATATATATATATATATATATATATATATATATATATATATATATAAGGGAGTGTTTTGTGGACGTGATACTGTTCAGTTCATATACAGACTCACTATTTGAGCATGGCAATATATATTTAAAACCAGAGACAGAACATGAAACACAGATAGATTTAGTGTTAGGACCCTTGAGACGTGTTCTGTCTTGGAGTGGCTCAAGGGCTTACAACACTTTGGCCAAAGAGTTAAACTAAAAGACCATTTTATTCAAAAGATACTTATATATATATATTTAGGCACTGTACTGTGTATTTGTGTCATAGGATGTAGCACTGAGCTCTGTCTGTGTTTCATGTTCTGTCGCTGGTTTTAAATATATATTGCCATGCTCAGTAGCACTCCACTTTGACACTTATACGCATATATATTGTGGTTATTTTGGGGGTTCAATATGAGCTTGTAGGGGTTCTGTGTGTTTTGCAATTCTGTTCAGCTGTTCCTGGCTGATTTGGAGGGTGGCTCCTCCTTCCCAAGTTTGAAGCTCACCCCCACCCACTTTGAAATGGTTAAAAGCTCACTCCATCTCACCTTCCACACTCATGGGAACTTGCAGACAGTTTGATTGCGACAAATCTAATACAGAGTGCTTTTCCTGGTATTATACAGGTTAATAAGAGCTTCAATCAGACTTAGAACTATGCAACTCATTTTGACAGATTTATTATAAATCATTCTTCCTGGTAATGTACAGGTTATTAAGAATTTATATTAGTGTTAGGACCCTTGAGACGTGGTCTGCCTTGGAGTGGCTCAAGGGCTTACAACATTTTGGCCAAAGAGTTAAACTAAAAGACCATTTTATTCAAAAGATATATATATATCTGTAAGCCCTTGAGCCACTCCAAGACAGAACACGTCTCAAGGGTCCTAACACTAAATCTGTCTGTGTTTCATGTTCTGTCTCTGGTTTTAAATATATATTGCCATGCTCAAATAGTGAGTCTGTATATGAACTGGACAGTATCACGTCCACAAAACACTCCCTTATATATATATATATATATATATATATATATATATATATATATATATATATATATATATATATATATATATATATATATATATAGGCACTGTACTGTGTATTTGTGTCATAGGATGTAGCACTGAGCTCTGTCTGTGTTTCATGTTCTGTCTCTGGTTTTAAATATTTACCAAAATGACCAAACTGTAAGGAAACACAAATACTAGACAGCACTCCTGCTGGGCTGTGTGTACAGACTTGGACAGGGCTGCATCTGGGCTTTATCCCTCTGGACTCCAATCGTGCTGGCAGCATTTCTCTACTTCACAAAATCTATGTTCAGGATATCATATTCCTTGAGAATGCCTCTTTGCCAGCTATCACTAATTTAGCATCATTTTATGCTCATAGCTGTTGCCCTGTGTTCTGACCTCATTATACACTAGTCTGACATTCTTTACCTCAGGGATTTTAGTCACAGGGTATAGGGAAGTACCAGGGGACTATGGTCTCCCTGGGAATGGGCCTGAAGAATGGGTTTCATACCCAGAAACGTTCGTTGCCCCCCATGCCCTGGACTTTCCTTCCTCACCCTCCCCCCCCCCCCCCCTTTTTTTCCCTTTCCCATCCTTCCCTCACTTCCCTGTGTCTCTCCCTGTTTTATTTTTTCAGATCACATTATCCTTCACTGTGCATCTTTTTGCTTATAGACATCAGCAGTCATCATTCAGCTTGTATTGTGTATTTGTGTTTTTTTACATATATACCATTAAATCCTTTTGGCTGATCCATTTGCCTATGCTACTGTATATCACTTTGAGTGCTGGGAACATTTGTTTTGTGACCAAACTGTAAGGGTTCCAGTCCAGGCTTTGGCTGGAACCCGCCCTTACCTGCTGTGGACATTTTGGTTACTGGCAGCCTGCTATATTGCCAGAGACTTCCAGCCCCTGCCTGAGCATTGTATATGTTTCCCTGTGTTCCTGGCCACCCTGGGTTCCAGTTACTGAGCCTTCCTTGTTTGTGAGCCATCTATGTGGCTTCCCGTTTCAGAGGCTAGCCTGTTGCTGTGGCTAGCCTGTTCATTTGGAACACCTGTTGCTGACCCCGGACCGTGACCCCGACCTCGCTGCCTGCCACCTGCCCCTTTTCCTGGACTTTGCCCCACTATCTCAGCCCTGTGGGTCTGCTTCCTGATCGGAGACGAACACCATCACTCAAACATATCAAAAAAGTAATCCAGTTGAAAGCAGCCGGATTCTTTCCTTTGATAAATATATTGCAGCTTCACCAATTGTGCCCCAATTTTGCAGCCAGAAGGCTTTGATTAATATACCATACTCCTTTACCCATAAGACCATTATTCTTTTAAAGAAAAGGGGATTTGGAAGTCTTCCTTGCCCGATGCTACAGCAAAATGTTGTCGAATCTTCCTTCAATGCAGTCCAAAGAGCTTTGTTCAAATTCTTTAAGAAATTTTTTTTTTTTTTTTTTTTTAAAGCAGGCACATTAACACTACATTTTAAGTAATAGCAACTAATGCTTGTAAGTGAATGTGTGATTGGATGGGTGTTCTCAAAACAGGATGAGGTTGGGTGTCCCAAGGAGGGGGTTATGAAAATCTGAGTTATAGGGGGTTATTTATTAAAGTGTCCCAGCCGCAAAATAGGGATATATATATATATATATATATATTTATATATATATATATATATATATATATATATATATATATATATATATATAACAAAAAGCAGCAGCCAGCACTCCAAGCAACAAATGTAAAGTCAAGGTGCATGCTCCATAGAAATCAATATAGAAACCCTGTCTTCCCATAAGAAAAGGCACAAAAGCAGCAACACTCAGATAAAGCAAAAAGACATGTATTAGCAGTTACAAAACAGCACACTATAAACCCAACGATTCGGTCCTAGGCAGGACCTTCCTCAGGGGCACCCCATAGCGTAAAAACGTAAATTTATTGAGGGGAGGGGGAGGGGGGGATAAAAAATGCACTCACAAGGGTACAAGTTTTAAAAGCATATTGTGATATAATCACCACCATCCGGTAACTGCAACAGGTACTGGAATAAATCCTCGGTCCGAGGATGGTATTGAACCACGTTGTTTGCAGGATGTCCTGGGCTTGGTGATGGTATGAAACGATTTCCAACGATACCAGGAACTCCCTGACGCGTTTCGTCACTCAACGGGTGACTTTCTCAAAGGGAAGTCAGGAGAGGGGAAAGGTCCGGTATTTTATACCCAGTCCAGTGACCATAATCTTTTAAAACACACCCCCCTCAGCTGTAAAGGTGCTAGTTGTTAATGAATATCAATCACGAAGCCTTACATATAAAATGAGACTTAAAGGTAAGGTGGAGATCAGCCATGAAATCATACAATGAATTATGATGATTGTTATATAGAACTATTAAAAACCGATTAAAAAACGCCACTTTGGTATGTAAGTCCAATAACCTTACAACCATCATGTATTGCTAAAACACTTGCTTGTGAACCATTAACAAAAGATGTAGAGATGTCACAATTCACTAAACCATCATATATATGAAGCTCTATGGATCCCAAGGGGGAATCACCCCCTATTGGCATAAACATATAGCATAAATAAATCTGCCAATACCTAACATCAGAGCCATAATATGTCTAACACTACACATTAAACAATTTAAAAAAGAAAAGAAATTAAAAATATTAATAACAATGTGGAGAAAAAATATATATTTTATATATATATATATATATATATATATATATATATATATATATATATATATATATAGAGAGAGAGAGAGAGAGAGAGAGAGAGAGCAGGAAAGTCCTATTACCAATATTGGTTTCTGGATAATCACCAATATTTATGTCTGTAGCTGCACCACGGTCTTTTTGGGGAGAGATGTTTGTTACAAAACCATAGCTATCTATATACTTGCAAGCTGTCACTTTTTGTGCTGTGAAGTTGTTATTTTCATACACACCAGTGCAAATATATGGGCTTAATTTGAAGCTTTGCCTGAAATGATTACAATATTGCTTGCACTGGTGTGTGTGAGGCAGCTCAATTTAGCAGGTAGCTTTAATTGGACAGGAAAATAAGAACAAAGCTGGAACTAATTACTTTACCATCTATAAAACACTGCACGCCTTCACTTTAAATTTTACCACTCCAGGAAGAAGCCCACTCAGGGTGAAACATGTTGAGTGTTTACTTTACTACAGCCTTTATGTAATCTTCTATTTTGAGGGACTTATGATGGATCTGATGCAGCATTTTGGACTTTATTTTTTGTTCCTGTTATAAGCAGACTTTGGAAACACATCCTGTACAATCAATATGGACACAAACTCTACACAATCTAGCTGCAGCTGAGTATTACCCTCCTCTTACTGTTTGGGCATTACCTGTCCTTGCAGTGCAGTGCACTTTGTGGTGTTTTCAATATGTATGACTCTGTTTGCTAATATGTCTTTATTAGTCATATTTTTCTTTATTTGCTGCATCAGTTCTCATTGATTTCATTTTGGGGAAATGCTGTTCAGGGTATAACTATTATTATTGTTATATTATTTTTCCCTGGTTGCTTTATTTCTTTTTTCCCCCTCTGTTTTTGGTATACATACTAATTTTTCCTGGCTATATACTGGGTCATTGACTATATACTTTTTCCAACGCAATGATTTATTATTCTTTCATGCATATGTCAGTGGGAATATATTTTGTATTGCCTATTATGTTAGACTAAACTACTTTGTTGTCATTATTTAAACTTTATTTAGACACATTTTAGTTTTTCTTTTTTCTCTTTGTAATACTGAAAGTGTTTGATTAGTAGTCCTCTCTTTATATTTTTGATACATATATATTTTCATAGGCTGTCTTTAGTATTTTTATGATTTTAAGTTAGTGTGTCTTGTTGTTTAATTAATAAAATCTTGTTCATTTTTTCTGAATTGGCGGAGCATCTGTTTCTTTTTAACCATCTTTATCTTATAGATTAGTTTAGGTGTAATTTAGAGTGCTACTAAGGGGATTGTCTATGTTCTTTTCATCTGTGTGTCTTATATAGTTTTCACTATCCCCTAGCACCATCAGGTCCTATTTAATTTATATACTGACTTTAATTGGGGTATATATTTTATTTTACCCTTATAGTTAGTTTTATTAAAGGGCTTGAGTTAACCTTATATATTATGTGTTGAGCAACTTCTCCTTTTGTGTGATATATATATATATATATACTGTATATATACACACAAAAAAGAGAGAAATATCCCACATAAAGTACTCAAGTATACCCAAAATATAACACATTTATTAAAGAACACGTCACAAAAAACGTAATAAAACAGTCTCAAATGTCTCTTAATGTGAAGCTCTACCACATATAAACCTAGGTATAATAAAATGCCAAATAGCACCAACCAATCTAGATTGGTGGGCGCAACCTGGAGGCGGGCCCAGTAAGAGCTGTATTTTCAACAACGTGGGAAGCGCGCCCACCCTAAGATGGTGGCTGGTACCGGCAGGGGTGAGAGGAGCGTCACAGACGGCGGAAGCAGTCGGACACCCAATCGCGGGTTGGGGTATGTGACAGATGCGCTGAGCGTGACGCGGATCACGGATCCTGTTATATAAATCCTGTAATGATTTTTAATATTCTCACACATAAACAGTTAACCTTGAGCACTTAGCCTGATACAGATAGCTGCGCTATACACACCATGGGACATACAGCACTTCGATCACTTCCAGGGTAGCGTTGCCCTCCAGCTATGACACTGAAAGTGTTTCTAGAGGCATCTCAGCCACCATAGGGATAGGTATAGCACCTCTCCCCTCTTCTGGGGTGGAACTCATGGGTTCACGCACTTCTTCCGCCACTCAAGGTTGACTGATAGGAAGAAGGTGAGTCGAGTTCGGTGGGATTTCCGTAATCCTCACTCTGCACACATGGCAGTGCTAGACAAAGCTCGTCCTGGATGTCAACATCCAAAATAAACAATTGTAGGAATTCTATATCTCCTATGGTAATGACAAAAACCCTGCTTGGGATGTGAAAGTGCACTAGCTGTTTCCACTGTGGAGCACTGGTAGCAGCCGCCTTCTCACCAAAACCACAGTCCATAGTCCAGTACACACAATCACAAGAGCTCCACATGCTTCCGTATAACACAGTTCCTCCCCTAACAAACCAGGAGGATCACAGTGTGGCCCATATTGATCTGTATCCATAGGCTGTCGCTGGAGAGTCCGGAGGTGAGGGCGTGGCTGCATACTCTACTTCGACCCTCTAGGCAATGGGCTTCGCACATCGTCGCCACCAGGCGTCAATGTTGGGAAACTCCGTCGCTTTTTAATTTGGCAGGAAATTTTGTCCCTCTTGACTTGTGGGGAAATGCTGTCCCTCTTGACTTGGCTGGGAACTCTGTCCCTCTTAACTGGGTGGGAAATGAGGTCCCTCTTGATTTGTGCATACAAGTTTCTCGTAGTGTGGGCTAACCACAATGTTGCTGTACTTGGACTCTCATCCCTAAGGGCACATAACTATGATCACCAGTCATTTGTGTCCCATGTACACTCAGAAGTTTCTCAAATATAGTAGGCTAGTATCGTTAGATGCGAACTGCCACCATTTTGAATATACCACTCTTCTATTCCGGAATAAGCAAATATAGGAAAGAATTCCAACAATCGATACTCAGCTGTGGAGAGTCACTGCAATATGATAATATCTTGAGTGATACAAGGGTTAAAATGATCTTGGAGGAACCACTTAAATCGACCCTCTTCAGTGTATAACAATCCGGTGTGTCTGTATGAGTCTCCTAAAATGTGGGGGACCTGTAGTGTGTAGTATCAAATCTTCGGGTCAGCTATATATGCATGACACCATAATATACACCATAATAGTAATAGTCTCCCTGGAGAATGACACACACTTGAGAATAATGAAAACCCAATCCGTAACTGAAGGAGTGGGAGTACTCAGAGTTGAGGGGTGGTTGGTCCGCCAGCGTGCATCACGCATAATGTGTAAGACAGTAGAGAACTTCCACGGAGGAGTGAAGCGGAGCACAGAAATAAAGTTGGGGGCTAGACACCAGTAGAAATTAGGTTAAAAATCCTTTAATCAATGGTTGACATCATGGTGTAGGGGTGAGTAAAAATCTCTAACGCGTTTCGGGCCGTCGCCCTTTGTCAAAGAGAATATTTACAAGTCGCGTCTGTAGCAGCTGATATAAGCGTCCCCTTGTCTCCAGCTGATGCGTGACGTATTACACAATGGTGCGAAATCGGTAAGGTATAATCTAATTGGACCAAATGAACGTCCAATCGGGTGTAAGTTCTAAATCATCGATCACTAGAGCAGGAGTCTATATATACATCAGCAGCCACAGAGTCTACAAAAAGGCACAATATATTAACTGAAGTAGATAATGGAAACAAAAAAGAATGAGTTAAAAACAACGACCAACTTAGAATGGCATAACAAGGATAAGAATAAGTAAATAGAGATATGGATAAACAAAAACAAATCCATATATCCAGTCCAATAATAATATATCAAATTATATATAATTAAATAATATATCTATACCTATGTACACGTATGGATGCTAACATTAATCTATCACTTTAATGAAGAGTATTATACAACGCAGAGCACATGAAATGGAGAAGCAAGAGACAGAGTTTAGGAACAAATGATGATATGTATATTATCCTCATGTTGAGATATTTATAGGATTTATATATGAATTATGATATTGTGTTTAATTATGAAATATGAAATCCAATAAATAAAAAATGATACAAAAGAGATAATAAGTGGCACACCACTGTTTAAAGAGCGGAGGTCCCATTGAATCCTATGGCGGCGCCGGCCCATGCATTTCCTATGGAGGCGCCGGCCATATTGATTCTAATGGAGGAAAGCCGCGTGACTTTGAAACGGCTAAGTCCGAAAGTGTGTACAGGTAAAACCCATTTCTCCGGTTCTGCGCGTAACAGAGGGCTGGGATTTTGGTCACATGTAGTCACTGCTCCAGCATGACTGCGTGGCCATTTCCAGCCCTCTCCGATCAACCAGACGGAGTGTGGGCAAATGTGAAAATTGTGATTTCCCCATTGACTTCAATGGCGGAGTTGCTCCATTGAAAGCATATAGCGGCGAAGCCCATTGATTTCAGTGGGAGAGTGAACTGCAGTGATTTATTTTAGCTTATAGCAGAGAATCCTGCATTAAAGTTAATAGGGGATTTTAACTTGTTTTTTGTATCTCCGGTTCTGGGAGTCGTGAAAGGCTGATATTTGGCCACTATGGCAAGGGTCCTCTAGCATAAGGACCTGGCAAATTTCAGCCTGCTCAGACCCACAGAACGGATTATTTTATTATGTGTAGATATTAAAAAATATACTGTTTTGCAAGGCTGGTATAAAAGCCCGGGAAAGTTACTGGCTCTGCTTTATGTTAATGTTCAGGAGGGCAACTCTTGGACTACAACAGCCCCCCTGATCAAAGACTTGACCACTCTGATTGTGTACAATAGGGTGGAGAAACGCAGAACCTGAGTGGTCTGTAAGTGCCATAATTCACACTTACAGACAAAAGGGTTTCCTGACTAGATACAAATCTGGTAGACTTTCAGGCGCCCAAGATTAGGATATGGGGCTGAAACTCCATATAAACGAGTGTAAGCCCTATACCCTTTGTCTTTTCGTGATGTCTTCATTTGAACCTGTATTGCTGAATGAATTGCCAATCATATACCTGATTGCTTCATTGTCCAACCCCTAAGTAAGTGCTATTTCTTTTCTGTTATTTGTATCATCTTGTGTGTTCTCCTTCTTTAAGGAATAAACTATATTTATTATATCTAAGTCGTGTTCAATTCAACCCAGATATTTGGTGTATATTATAACCTATCACAAGTTACCGTGACACCCTTTTCCTCCGATCACTGAAGCAACTACCAGTACTGCTGTTACCTGTTTGGCTACCAGAAGGCCTGAGCCTGAGTCACTGGGAGCCTGGGGTGATATCTCGTTCGCCTCGGTGCTGCGCCTCTACCTGTGAGGGATTCCAATGTGGTGGGATAAGCCCCTCAGAGGAACAATTCCAATAATAATCACACACAGAGTATATAATAACTGGTTTTACTGAACACAGGATAATCAACCTGTACCCAACAGTATATAGCCCACACACACAACCCCAATCCACCAGATGAGTGTCCCCAATGTACATAGGGTGCTTGGCACCAATATCCCTGATGTCCTTTCCCAATGTCAGGGCCCACCCTAAAGTATGTGGAATAGCGCTATCCCATGAACTATTGAGGTCCTGCACCCGGGTACTGCTGACTAACAAACAGGGATCCGCTGATCCAGCGATGTCGTCATCCACGATGGCGTCTGCCTCTGCGTTCGGTGAACTCCTGCTGGAGGGTCTCCCCTTTAAGAGTCTATTCAGAAGGTGGTCTGGTCCCAGACCACAGGCCGTAATCACCGCGTGGCATCTCACCAGTGCTGTACGCTGACTATAGGCAGCTACTGGGGAAATGTCCCTAGCTATGGGCTTTTCCTGTAGCAGCCACAATCTGGTGTGAATCGGGGCCTATCTGGGGCCTAAAGAGGTATCTGACCTAGTCTGGGAGCCACTTGCACTCAGACACTACCTTACCCCTCTGCGTCCCTGCTACAACTGACGTGGTCTCCCTCAAGCACGCCAAAAGTATCTATTGCCTGCCGAGATCCTTGCTGCCCTATTGGCCATCTCAGTCCACCTAAGGAGCAGCCCTAGAGGCTACTGGGACTTGTAGTCCCTCTGCGGAGCCTGTACCTAATGGCCGCCGCAACTATGCTCCTCTGCGCATGCGCCGGATCTCACCAAGATCGCACCACTCCGGAGCCCCGGTGAACTGGTCACCCCTCCGACCGCTACCCGCAGCTTTCCTAGCAACCAGGCACTCGCCGGGTGTCTGCCCACCCCACCGGCAGCACCCACACGCCTCCACAGCCTTCCTGCGTGCGCCCCAGACGGCAGGTAAGGAACCTGGCTACACATTACTTATATACTCTCCCATAGGCTCTTCGCGTCATGTCCTCCTGGAACCTAACCTTCTAGAATAGTGCCTCTACTTAAATACCCTTGCGTGACTTCTGCAGCCCAGGGTGGGGCCCAGCATACACTAGCCATGCTAGTAGCTCTTTAGGAGGGGGTTACACATGTAAAAACTTTGTTTCTCAAAATCCCAATTCCTTTTTTGGCAAATGTGGTCAGTATTTCACTAAACGTCATAGTTTGACCTTTTTCAAATTTAAAGTTCTTGTAAATATCCAATGCTTCCTCCCCTCAACATGTGAAAATGCTGATGATTTAATATTATCATCTTTCCCCTCAGCTCCAATGGCCACCAAATCTCTGCCTGAACTTTTTTCCATTTCTCTGCAACATCGGCAGATACTGTAGCTCTAAGATGGATGGAGGTTACAATACATGCATTACAAAAAGCTTTTCTCTGTCTGTCTTCTGCTTCCAGCGCTGAAAAAAACAGAAAGATAATCTATCCTCCTTCTCATTCAGCACTTTTGTCCATGTACTGTAATAATCTTGTGGATTTATAAAGCAATAAAGCATTTTAATGAGAAAGACAAACTTTTTAATAACAGCCTGCTTCACTGTTAGGGATTCTCTCCAAATCCCTTTTTTAATAACTGTTTAGTATAAGACACCCTGTACAAATTATTATACTATCTTATACAATGTACATAACCCCACAATTAGTAGACATATTGATCCCTTGCTTTAGATAAAAGGGAGGGAAAACAAGAACTAAAAATATTTACTATTATGATTTGTATAGGGCCAACAGTGTACATCTGGTAAGTGGTCTCTGTGAGACTTGAAAATGCTGTGAGACCAGTGGCTCGCAATCTTTTTTCTCGCAAGACACCCAATGTTCAGCTACTGAGGCTCCTCTACAATATTGCCAACAGCTACACATGGGACTGCGAAATGGGAACTTACTATTGCACACATGTGTAACATGGTAAGTCCATTCTACCTGTCTTTCCCCATGTTATGTAAGCCCCTAATAAATTCAGGGCAGTAACAGTTTACTAACACTGGGAGAGAGAAAGAACCCAATGGAGAGCACTCAAACAGATGCACCGTTCACAATTGATTGGAAGGGGAATGAATGCAATAATATGAGGAGTGAATGGATTAAACATAGTAGTTTATTTGGAGTATTAACTCAACTAAAATAAATGGAACGCTAGGTTATAATGCCTGCTCACATAGGATATAAGGGTAGGTAAACCAGGTAAGTATCTACTCACTGGAGCAGCAGTCATCTGTTTTGTGTGTATAGAGTAGACACACCCCCCCAGGGTATCTACTTTATTGCCAAGCATATTGAGTGTGTGTAACCTGTTCACTGCTGTTATGGTGTCCTTCCATAGCAGCACATTTTAGGTATAAAAGCAGGGATCTGCCTATCTGTATTGCCTTGCTACTGGTGATAGATAATATTGATTTATGTCCCTGTGTTAGTACACCACTGTGGATACTTACCTGGTTTACCTACTCTTATATCCTATATGAGCAGGCATTATACACCACTCATTATTACTTATATGTGACACTATATTTGTGCCAGGTGGCTGTATCTGTGACTTGATAATATTAGACACAGACCCCAGTGGGTGAATCATTCATCTGGCTTTACCCTGCACATATCATCAAGGGTATTAGCCCACACTTTACACACGAGATCTGGTATATTTTACTTTCGCTGTGCTTTTTTGGCTCACTACGAGTCTTATTTACTCGGGTAACCTAGCGTTCCATTTATTTTAGTTGAGTTAATACTCCAAATAAACTACTATTTTTAATCCATTCACTCCTCATATTATTGCATTCATTCCCCTTCCAATCAATTGTGAACTGTGCATCTATTTGAGTGCTCTCCATTGGGGCTCTTTCTCTCTCCCAGTGCTAGTTCATGTTCACCCCAGATAGGAGCACCACAGACCTTACTGTTTAGCAGTTGCGAGGGTACTCTCCTTCCCTCCCCCTCCCCCCCTCTTCCCCTAGAGTTCGCAGTAACAGTTTAATCTGTGGTATTACACCCCCTGCAGCCTCCTCTGTGATGGACAGAAGTGAGGTGGCGACTCATGACCTGTGTAAGCCTATCAGGATAGGTACAGATCATGAGCCCGCCCCTTCTGGAATCCTAATCAGAGGAGTGGCCAAATTTAGTTTAGTCTTGTGCTGGGAGGAGGAGAGAGCACAAGGGCTATCAGTCTTCCCCATCGGGGGAAACCATGCCTACTCCAGGCTTAGGCCTTGAGAACATCAGACTCAGCACCCCCTACTACTGGGGTAAGCACCATCCAGACAGGGCTGGAACCTGGAGAAGCACCTCTGTATGTACAACTGATGCAGTGGCTGCTACTCAATAAAGGCCCTTGTTCACTCCCCTCCATATACCATGGAGCCTATCGCAGCTGGAAGCGCACAGTACCAACTAAGCATTAGAAGATCAAAAGCCTGTCCTTGTCTCAATGAAATGCAGGTCGCTCCCAGCCTCCTGGACCAACAGGTAAAGCACCACACAGATCATCTAGCAGCATGTAGATTTCCTGGGGGGGGGAGATGTTTTGGTTGTTTGTTTTACCTGGTGCTTTGTTTTTTGTTTGGTTACGAAAGTGATGCTGTCAACTCTTCGAATTCGGTCTTGAGCCTTGATGCATGATGTCTCACGGATGAAGTACAGAACTACACCTCCAACAATGAAAGGATATAAAACCTGTGATTTTAATAATATTTGTCATTCCTTGAAAAAGCACCAGCAGGGTGATACACATTAGAGGATGTTTTCCTCCTTTTACCATGGCTCAAAAACAGTAATTATTTTTTAAAGATAACTTTGCCCTGAAACCTCTATGTACCTGTGCGCTGCTTTTTCTTTTGTTTCACTTCTATTGGATTTTTATGGCGGCTGATCACGCTGTGGCAGACACTCCTGCGTTTGTGGAGTAAAAGTATTAAGAGTATGGAACCCTCGGAGGTAACACGGAAACGCCAAAAACAACATGCAACTGTGTTTAATGTTCACACCAAGGCAGTTAATGTAAACGGCAAAACAAAAAGGGATCTTTAAAGTCTGCAGAGCTTGCGAAAAATGATGCAGCCAGGGAGAAACAAAAGAGCTGGGGGCAAGAAGTAAAGGTGAATACAAGGCAAACCAAAAGGTAGACGTAAAGTGTGTAGAGCTAGATGGAAGGTAATGGTAGCCAGGAAAAGACAAAGAGCAGGGAGCAAGAGAATAGCCAGACTGCTGCTGAGGAACAAAAAGTTGACAAGCAACAACTAGTAGGCCTGATGGGGTTTATAAACCCTAAGCTTAGATGTCTGCTGGCTTCATGGGAGATTCTAGTTCCTACTGGCCCTGGGCCTAAACTTCACTCCTCTGTGCGCCCCTGCAGGTCTAATGAAATACTATGGGACGGAATCTTGACAAAAAATTAGTACATCTGTGGACTTTCATTAATCCCTTAAAAGTGTTTCATCTACGGTGTCTTATCTGGCATAGGGTGGTCTATTGAAGACTTTCAACAATCAAAATACTGAAGATCCACAGCTTTTATTTATGGGAACATAACTTAAGGCTTTACATAATGAGCCAAAGTAGATGTGGAGTTATATAACCCTGAAGAAACACGAGATGTTATTCACTCAATTTACTCACTTACTTGTTCGCTACTAAGCACCTATATACAACACATTTTGTTTAATACTGTAGTTATAGCAGGTCATACAGCACCCACAAACATGTACTTACTAAATAAGTACAGTGGGAAGATGTGCAGTCAACCCCCAAGGAACAAAATCGATATTTCTGTGTTTTGGTCCAAAAAAAAGTCAAAATTAATGGAAAAGTATGTATTTTTTATCATTGAGATTTCGTTATAAGTCTGAGACTTTCAATACTAAAAAATAGTGACACTGGGAGCGATTCACTAAGCAGTGATAACTGCTCTTAAGAACGATAAATGGCTTTTAAAGCTGCAGTTCAGTCTTTTTTTGGTTTTGTTTTTTAATTTATTTTTTTACTTCAATAGTTTCATGTGGGTAATCTCTAATTACCTAAAGAACTGCATAGCTGCCGGTCAATTCGTTCTCCATCTATTGATCGGCAAAGTTTGGCGACATCTTTAAATATGGGGAATGTAAATCGTTGCTATAGGAACAAGCATGCTTGTTAAAATAGAATACAAGAAAATTGGTCTTTCAAAGTTTAAAATGCTAAAAGTATTTTTTCTTACTACAGAACTGATTTATTAAAAAAACACACATGCAGGATATTGCCTGAACTGCAGCTTTAAGACCGATACTGCCTGTTGCACGATTCCCTAAGCAGTGATAACAGTGCTTAATCGGCCTTAAAAGACATTTTTTCACCCCGAAAAAATCGTCCGATCAGGCAAAAAACGGCAATGCGCCGTGTTTTGCCAGTCAGCGTGATTAACCAAAGCTGTTCTGAGGTGGGGTTGGATCCCCTCAGAGTTTGTGTGTATTTTTAATAAATTACCTTCCACTAATCCCTGGTGCGCATTTGTGCATTTTTTATTATCTCGTATTTTAAAAGTACGCCAGATTTTTGCACCAGCTAAAGGCTGGGGCAAAAGAAATGGAAGAAGGAACATAGGGCACAACGGATTTAACATATCCAAACTCATTTATTGAGTGTTGGCTCAATAAATGAGTTTGGATATGCTAAATCCGTTGTGCCCTATGTTCCTTCTTTCATATATCCAGGACTGACTGCAGGCTTTCGTTCTAACACTGGAACACCGGTAACTGTATCAATTCTTTTTACCTTTGGAGGTGTGCAGCATTTCTTTCTATTATCTGGCAAAAGAAATGGAGCCATGAATAAAATCAGTGTTTACTTTTTTTCACCACACAATTAATACCCCGGGTGATCCCCGCAGGAGTCCGGGGGTCCCCGCTGGCCTGCGGTACCAATTATGTGGCAAAAAAACATAACAAGCAATACTGTTAAACAAATACCCCCCCCCCCTAACAAATGCAGTCAATTAATAGTCACAATTACTATTATCCAGATATGGATAATAGTGCATTTGTCCATTACAGATAAAGCTGAGAAATAAAATAAATAAAAGTTGCACTCATCCCTGCCAGGCTGCCACGATGAAGGCCGTCCTCATCCTCATCACCGTCCATCTCCTCCATTGCTACAAACAATACAGTACAATCAAAAATACAATCTAATGACCCCTAACCCCTTAATCACCTTAGCCGTTAAGAACCGCTATCGTAATTAAGGGTTTAACCACCCTCTCCCACTACCCACCCAGGAGGCCTAACCACCCTCCCCAGGCAACTACCCCCACCCTTCACCCATTCATTGGCACAGTGGGTACATCATGCTCATATAATATGGGCATGATTACCACTATAGCAAGAAATGGTGAAGAAATAAAAAACAGGCCCAAATAATAACACAACACACAGAACCCCAGCAAGCTCTTTTTGGAAACCCCTGAGCCCCCACAATATATATATATATATGTATATGTGTCAAAATGGAGTGCTATTGAGCGTGGCATATGTATACAACAGTTGACAGAGAATCCCAATGCTACATCCAACATGACAGAAATACTCAGTAAAATACTTATATATTCTCTTGAAATAGGGTCATTTAGTTTAACCTTTTGGCCAAAGCGTTGTAAGCTTTCGAGCCACGACAAGGCAGACACCTGTTCGCAAGTCCTAACACTACCAGATAAAATACTAATATACCTCTATTAGGATTAATATTCTCATTTACCTCTATTAGGAGGGAGAAAGACCACAGTGGGTCTATATCCAGCAGAATGAGGAACTTGCAAACTAGGGAAGTGGGGAGGGGCGGGCTTAAAACCTGGGAAGGAGGAGCCACTAACCTCCACCAGCTGGAACAGCTGAGAATAGGTTAACAAAACACAGAACCCCAGCAAGCTCTTTTTGGGAACCCCTGAGCCAAATAAAAACACATAACATTGCAAAATCAACAACTGCAGGACCACCCGAAGGCCCCCGGACACCCGAGGGGACCACCCGAGGGCCCCCGCCGGCCTATAACTTTCCTATGCTTTAAAAAAAAAAACAACATCAAATGTGATGTATATTAGGGGGTATAGGCATTGTTGGGGGCGCAGGGGGTGAGTGGGTAGCACATATTGCAAGGTTTATTGGGGGCAATTGCCACCAAAAAAGCTGTTACTTGGCCTTAACCCCTTCATTGCCTTAGCAGCTAGCCGCTAAATTAATGAAGCTGCTTTAATATATTTTTTTGTAATAGTGTGGAGGAGCAGGGGGTCTCATGAGCTGAACCGCTGTGATTTCTGGCTCCTGCTTGCCAGGTTACAGGCCCTGGAATGAGGCATTGGATGCCAGTGTCAATGTCATTTTTAAAGAGTCCACGTCACATGGCGCGGGACATTTAAATAATGGAGGAGATATTGGCACCCCATATCTGGGCCTGAAGGGAAGCAGGGAGTCCCCGAGGATGAAATCAATGCGGTTCATCTCGGGTGACCCCCTGCTCCCACACACTATTAATAAAAATTACGTTAATGCAGCTTCATTACCATAGCGGCTAGCCTCTACGGTAATTAATTATTTTTTATTGAAATGTGTGTTTTCATACTAGTACCCCCTACTTCATGAGATACAGGCCCCATTATGGGGTGCCGGTATCCCCCTGCATGATTTAAATCCCCCGGTCACGTAACGTGGGAGATTTAAAAGCACAGGGGATACCGGCACCCCATAACGGGGCCTGTATCTCATGAAGTAGGGAGTCCCTGATGTGGTTCAGCTCACGAGACCCCCTGCATACTGTATGTACACTAGTATAAAAATGAATATTTATACTGTACGGTCGCTTGTAAAAGCCGTGCATTTTTTCTATCAGCTATCGTGCTTTAGAATTTTAAGCACGATAGCAGGGGAAAAAAAACCAGCTTGCACGATCGGGTATGTTTTTGCCCGCACGGACAAAATGCACTTCACTTCTTCACTTCTTCCTCCTGTGGAGGAAGGCTACAATGTTGCGGGGACCACGTTTGGCAGTTGAAGCTGGGAATAGGAAGGGGGAGGAATGGTGTAGGGAGCAAGTGGCTCCTACACCAGGTAAGGTAGTTCCCCAGATCCCAGGCAGGCCCCAATCCCCACCAGGGTAATGGGTAGGTACTGAGGGACAGCCCCTAGGTTAGGGACCCTGCCCTTAGGTGTGTGTGCAGTCTTGCCAGTCTCACGGCTGGTAGTGCTTTGAGCGCTGACAAGTAGGCACAGCGTGTGTGTGCAGTGTAGCTGCAGGTATCCGTGTGAGTGCAGTGGGTTGCTGCAGGTACGGTGTGAGTACAGTGTGTTTGCTGCAGAGGTTAGGGAGAAGTAGTCAGAGGGGACCCGGGTGGTGAAGATAGAGGTAGTGTGGGTGCAGGGGGTCAGTGACCCACCTGCATAGGACAGGCTACCCCGTAGGCCCCTAGGAGTGTTCCCTGAAGACACCAAAGGTTGCTGTGCTGCAGGGACGGCCTATAGTAGTAGCGAGCATCACCCTTACTGTGTAGACAGCTAGGGACAAAGAGACAAGCATGCGGAACAGGTTGCTGGTGAGTCGTCTGGGACCAGACGGCTGGACATTAAGACCAAGAGGCAGACCGTGATTCATCTGACCCTTTGCGAAGAGGAGCCGGTCACCGCCGTGACCGGCAGGTACTATATCATCAAGTGCACCAACACCGGTCATCAGGCGCTGATCCCGCCTTAGGCTAAACTCTTTGTAGGAACACTGAGCGAGTGGTTACAAGACTGAGCCTATACCATATAGTATCATACATGGACACGGTGTGTGGGGCACGCGGTGAGGGGACGGACACGTTACTCCTGATGAGAGTGGCTGGGCCACTAAGGTTACCTGTTGCATTATAGAGTGATAAGGTTACTCTGCATTATCGTTAATACAGTAAAGTTGGTTGCATTACATGTGTGTGTATGTATTTCTTGCCCAGGGGAATCTCACATCACGGGCATCCTGGGTAAGTGGAGGCGCTGCGCTA
The DNA here is from genome assembly GCF_040206685.1 of Ascaphus truei. Taxonomy (NCBI): domain Eukaryota; kingdom Metazoa; phylum Chordata; class Amphibia; order Anura; family Ascaphidae; genus Ascaphus; species Ascaphus truei. The sequence continues at coordinate 125,370,315 of NC_134486.1, forward strand.
AGTAAGTGTATGAGTGTTACCCCAGGCTCCCAGCTAGCGGAGGCTCAGATCTCCTGGAGCCGCAGGTGTTATACAGTGACCAGTAGTTCCTTTGGGAGGGTTCAGAAAAAGGGCTACATTTGGAGGCGCTGCTGAGATATCAGACCTGGGGTGCCGGGTAATTTTTTTTTCTAAATTGTGTTCTATTTTTGTTTCGCTATGAGAAAGCCCTCAAGGCGGAAGAGGCCATGTGAGGACTTCCTGCCCACGCGGGAAAATGTTGCAAACATCTATCCAGGACTGTCGGGAAAACCCGAGCCCCGCCCCCACAATAGGAGGGAGCACAGTGAGCAGCAATCAGCGATTTCTGTTCCCCCTAAGGAAAGTACGGGATGCATAGAAACACACCCCTGGCTGTATAGAGTCATACGAGCCCCACATTTAGTCTTGCCAATGGCATTATGCCCGTGTGCGTTAAGAGAATGGAAGGTGACTGGTGGCTGGACGGACGGGTCACCTATGTTACCCGTAGCGCTCACGACGACAGTGATAGATAGGGAAGAATGCCTGCACTGCTGCCTGAGCGAATGTGATTGCCCCGTTGGTGAATTGACCCGAGGGCCTAAGTGTCCTGACTGTGAGGCGCAGTTCCTGAAACCCAGACTGCCGCAGCCCACAGAACTGTCAGAGGAAGAGGAGGAGGAGGAGGACACCGTTGCAGAAACGGATTATTTTTCCTCCAAGAACGAAATAGACTGCGAGGGGTTATACCCTAACGTGTATGTGACCTGGCAATTGCCAGGAATAGATGTTTTGCGCTGATGTGCCCCTGCCTGCGTGAAGCCTATGACAAGGGAGTCGAACTGTCCCAGTTACCGCTAGGCTTCAAGAAAACCGAGGTGGATGGAGAAACGTTTACACAGTGTTTTAGCACCACCTGTGACTGTTCTAGAGGCGCACTGGCGTGGGAGCTCGAATTTGACTGCTGCGGTGCATGTTTCTTGAAGCCTATTATACCTCAACCTGTGGAACCTGCGGAGAAAGAGATGCCTGATGTCTCCACCCTGCCAGCCCAAGCCGCTGCTAGTCCACCTACCTCAGCTGTGGAGGTTGTGGAGGGCCCGTGTGTCGAAAGGGATATTCTAGACTCAGGTCCCGAGCCGGAGCCACCGAAGGCGGAGTCACAGATGTTGGAACCCCAGATGTCGGTTCCAGCCACGGTTCCCGAGCAGGAGCCACAGAGCCCAGAACCGCCGATTCCGGAATCACAGGGTAAGGTGTCTATACCCCCATCTTTTTGGTGATTCCAGTGACCAACCACTCGTGGTGATGCGCCTGCCGGCGGACCACTCTTGCGAAGTCACCGAGCCGAATATCTCAGCGGATACAGAGCCTGTTGTGGGTCCGTGTGCCCTACTGTGGTCAGTCCGGCCTTCTACGATGGTACCAGCGGTCCCAGGCTTGGGATCAGTACCTGCCAACAACGACAGGGGTGAGTTGACTGCCCCCGGGGTGTCGGGTATGAGCTCCCCGGTGATCGTGGAGCCTGGTGGCTCCGAAGGTAGGGTCACCCGGGCGATGGACTCACCTCGTCATCGCGTCCTGGTGGAGGTGTCTCCCCTAGAAGATCTCTGCAGACCAGGGAGCGGATTTGACCTCATCAAGGTATCCGGTACAGCGGCCATGAGCGACGCTTACTCCTGCGAGAGTAATCTCCAAGCTTTTTCTTCTCAAGACACGGGCCTGCATGAAGACATTGTGCTGTCCACAGAAGATGTCACCGTTAAAGGGATTGCTGGAGCGGACAAAGACTGTGCTGAGACCGCTCTGGTAGTTGTGGCCTCTTCCATGCGCACGATGGAGCGCTTCGTTCGCCATGTGGTGGACCGAGGCAAGAGACTGAACCTCCCTGTCTCCCGCGAGACGAAACCGGAGGATCCGGCAAGGGTCAATACCCAGGACCCCTTACTATTTCTTCTGCGAGGGGGAGGCGATGGTTTGGAGGTAGAGACTGTAACACCTGATTTTGAATTACAAAAGACTCACAGAAGTCAAAGTGAGAAGCCCTCACTAAATCAGTTAGGGGCACTCCACTCTGAGACTCAGCTGGCCTCGGGTATCCACGTGAGTATGTTGGGTACTGGTGAACCAATGCATGTTGGGTGTGGTGTATCGTTTGCAATGCATTTTTCATTATATAACCCTCTGTTGTATGTTTGCTACCCAAGCGAGGTCGTTGGGATTCTGCTAGGGGGAGAATTTAGCCCTGGTGTTATTTTGCCTCCAGTGACCCCCTCTGTAGTGTGCCGAGTGATTGCGGGTGCCGCCGGAGGCAGCGACGGACCCGCTGGCACAATGCAAAGGTGGGGGCCGGAGCAGGGAGCGCTCCGAGTCCCCGGAGTCTCTAAGGCGTACCCGGCTAGCGGGGTCCGCCATGACAGGTTGCGCGAGCGTGCGCATTGGTCATGCAGGCGCAGTAAGGGTCGTGCACGCGGTCCCAATGCTAAAGAGGTCCTGAGTGGACTACAATTCCCAGCAGCCTCTGGGGATTGCCCTTTCACCCACATCATGTGCAGCCAGCCAGCAAATAGGGTTTTGCAGCTTCTCCTGTGGAGGAAGGCTACAATGTTGCGGGGACCACGTTTGGCAGTTGCAGCTGGGAATAGGAAGGGGGAGGAAGGGTGTAGGGAGCAAGTGGCTCCTACACCAGGTAAGGTAGTTCACCAGATCCCAGGCAGGCCCCAATCCCCACCAGGGTAATGGGTAGGTACTGAGGGACAGCCCCTAGGTTAGGGACCCTGCCCTTAGGTGTGAATGTGCATTCTTGCCAGTGTCACGGCTGGTAGTGCTGTGAGCGCTGACAAGTAGGCACAGCGTGTGTGTGCAGTGTAGCTGCAGGTATCCGTGTGAGTGCAGTGGGTTGCTGCAGGTACGGTGTGAGTACAGTGTGTTTGCTGCAGAGGTTAGGGAGAAGTAGTCAGAGGGGACCCGGGTGGTGAAGAGAGAGGTAGTGTGGGTGCAGGGGGTCAGTGACCCACATGCATAGGACAGGCTACCCTGTAGGCCCCTAGGAGTGTTCCCTGAAGACACCAAAGGTTGCTGTGCTGCAGGGACGGCCTATAGTAGTAGCGAGCATCACCCTTACTGTGTAGACAGCTAGGGACAAAGAGACAAGCATGCGGAACAGGTTGCTGGCGAGTCGTCTGGGACCAGACGGCTGGACATTAAGACCAAGAGGCAGACCGTGATTCATCTGACCCTTTGCGAAGAGGAGCCGGTCACCGCCGTGACCGGCAGGTACTATATCATCAAGTGCACCAACACCGGTCATCAGGCGCTGATCCCGCCTTAGGCTAAACTCTTTGTAGGAACACTGAGCGAGTGGTTACAAGACTGAGCCTATACCATATAGTATCATACATGGACACGGTGTGTGGGGCACGCGGTGAGGGGACGGACACGTTACTCCTGATGAGAGTGGCTGGGCCACTAAGGTTACCTGTTGCATTATAGAGTGATAAGGTTACTCTGCATTATCGTTAATACAGTAAAGTTGGTTGCATTACATGTGTGTGTATGTATTTCTTGCCCAGGGGAATCTCACATCACGGGCATCCTGGGTAAGTGGAGGCGCTGCGCTAAGTAAGTGTATGAGTGTTACCCCAGGCTCCCAGCTAGCGGAGGCTCAGATCTCCTGGAGCCGCAGGTGTTATACAGTGACCAGTAGTTCCTTTGGGAGGGTTCAGAAAAAGGGCTACATTTGGAGGCGCTGCTGAGATATCAGACCTGGGGTGCCGGGTAATTTTTTTTTCTAAATTGTGTTCTATTTTTGTTTCGCTATGAGAAAGCCCTCAAGGCGGAAGAGGCCATGTGAGGACTTCCTGCCCAGTGTATGAGTGTTACCCCAGGCTCCCAGCTAGCGGAGGCTCATATCTCCTGGAGCCGCAGGTGTTATACAGTGACCAGTAGTTCCTTTGGGAGGGTTCAGAAAAAGGGCTACACTTCATTATGTGTTCGGGCCGTAATACATTTAGCGAGGCCAGCAAACAATGAATCCCTGGGATAATCTTTGTTCAGGGTTAGGTGCAGTGCTTGGGAACACTACAGAAGTGGGGAAGGACATGGACTCATGTTGGGGGAACATGTACTCCAAGAGCTGAGGCATTGTTTGTCCACAACAGTGAGGTGCCTATTTGCGGGAGATATCGAGCTGAAACTGGGAACCGCTGGCTCAGTCCTCTTTGGTCAGTTTACATTTTCCACTCTCAATAAGTTCGCTCCTGTGGGCTATTGTAAAGTACTGTCACCACACACGGCCCTGATTGGTCCACCTCGGGTGAGCCCTCTGCCTCTGATTGTCTTCACTAAGCCAATCTCTTCGCTGATTGGTCGGCACCTGTTGTTCAATGTTTTCAGATAGAAGCCGAGAAAGTATATAATCATAGTTTCACATGGTTATTCTCGGTGTCAGAGACTGACTGGAAATACAAACAGAGAATCGGGAGGCTATCATCTCGAGTCACTTGGATATTCTGAGGTGGGCGGAGCGTGAAAGACATCCTGGATACGCTAGCATCGGCAGTGCTCAGCACCTAGTGAGCTACTGTAGCAGTCACCTGTAAGCTCCTGTTTTAGTGAGTACAGTCTGTATTTGTGTATTGTGTTGCTCCTGCTGGCTCCGGTGAAAATAAACCTCCTTTATTTAACTCCTTCAGTCTGTGTGGGGCTTCGATCCCAGTGTAATCATCTGTTCTCCTGTGAAAATGACTGCATTATTTTATATTATTAGTAACAAACTTAACCCATCCTGGTTCTGTGCGGTAAATTGGTACAGGTTAACTCTTCTGTTCTGTGTTAACTTCCATTTATGTCAATGGGAGTTAGTGCCAGATCAGGTGCGCTAATCCGCATCAGCACTTGCTGCATCTGCCCCAATGACTACTAATTAATATGCTCTCCCTCAGGAAATCTCCACCAGCTGTTGTAAGATGTATCAGGCGACTACTTGCACTATAACTCTGTGTCATCATATGATTTTAGTCCAAACCTGGTTCTACAATTCTTAGTTCTTCTAAAAAAAAAAATGTACTACAAATGTGAACCAGAATGCATTGCGATTACAGTTAGAAAGCAAGAGCTGCATAACATTTAAAGATAACTGGCAGAGAAATCAAACTGGCTGAGCCTGTCCCTCTCTTGTACTGTACAGTGATCTAACATTATTCCTTGCACATTGAATTTCAGAAATATAGGACAGCAAAGCACATCTGTGCCATTCTGTCTTCCAGGATTCACATGTGAAGCACCTCATAACAAACTGTTAGGTAGCGCTGACCCAATACATTTTTATTAATGAGGGTCTTACTTACAGCATATTGGATAGAAAGTACCCAGATGAGACTTAACCTGTTGAACTGTGTTGGCTAAGAGATTCAATTTCATTCAGGTTGAAATGTTAGAATAGCAGAGACTTCCATTCCGTAAATAGAATTATTTCTTATATAAATGAAATCTGACAGACAGAAATGAGTATTAAAAAAATCTCCACTCGCACAATGACAGTAGTGAAATATGTGGCTGTGCTCTGGTGTGACCCTGTACTTGAACAACTAACTACCTTTTAGAAGATATAAGATGCACTTTTGCTACCTGAGGGGACAGCGACGCTTCTGCAGAGCTGGCCCCTCTGGCAGCAAAATGGTTAAAGAAGTGCTCCCTGTATGTAATCATTACCAGACCTCAAGAATCACTGATATCACCACCGTTCACAAAGTCTCCAGAGTGCAACCACATCATTTAAACCGCAATCCCTCAACAGGAACTAATTCAGTGCCCTACTGGCATACAGCATACATCATAAAAAGTGCCACACTGGATGCCGGTATGACCTTCGCTGGACATCATGGCCTTTGGCTAGTTTGCCGGGGGCTGTACACGATTGGCTCGTCTCTGGAGCTTTGATTATGAACTACACTGAAAAGGTGGACCCTTCACTTCTGACTGGCCGTCAGGCCGCGGGCCGTAAGTGATCACGTGATCTCTCAGTAGAGAGGATACTTGATCCGTCAGTGCCGGAGGGGCTCTGGCCACGGACCCTCTGGCACGGAAGGAGTTAAGAGTCTTATCTGTGTGATTGATACCTTTAAGTATTTGTGAAATATACATTAGATTTAGGAAGGGTTTGATTTTCACTGGCTACTCCTTTTGTGTGATGTCACTGCGCGTTCAGCACATGCTTGTGCAGCCAGAGTCCTCTTTTACTTTCAGAGATAGATTCTAGCACTGAATACATCACCTATAGTCAGTGTGTAGCTAGACATTCGCGGGCCCCCGGGCAAAAAAAGTTTCAGGGCCCCATTAATATTAATACTGACTGCAATTTTTTCTCCCTCCCTAATCCTCTCCCTGATCCTCTCTCTCATCATCTCTCCCCCTCTTCCTCCTGATCTCTCCCCCCTCATCACCATCATCTCTCCCACCTCATCTCTTCCGTCTTCTCCTCTCATCTCTCCACTCCTCATCATCTCTCCCTGCCTCATCACCATCATCTTTCCCCCCTCCTCATCATCTCTCCCCCACTTCTCTTCCGCCTCCTCTTCTTCATCATCTCTCCCTCCCTCCTCAGCACCCCCTTCATCATCAGCTCTCTCCCTCCTCATCATCAGCTCTCTCCCCTACTCATCATCAGCTCTCTCACCCTCATCATCATCATCATCAGCTCTCTCCCCCTCCTAATCAGTTCTCACCTCATCATCATCAGCTCTCTCCCCCCTCCTTATATCAACTCTCTCTCCCCTGTTCCTCCTCATCAGCTCTCTCATCCTCTTCCTCATCAGCTCTCTCCCCCTCATCATCATCATCATCATCAGCTCTCCCCCTCATCAACATCATCAGATTTCCCACTCATCATCATCATCATCATCATCATCATCATCATCATCATCATCATCATCATCATCTCTCCCCTCATCAACATCATCAGATCTCCCACTCATCATCATCAGCTCTCCCCCTCATCAACATCATCAGATCTCCCACTCATCATCATCATCTGTCTCCCCTCCTCATCATCAGCTCTCTCCTCTACTCATCATCAGCTCTCTCCCCTACTCATCATCAGCTCTCTCACCCTCATCATCATCAGCTCTCTCCTACTCCTCATCATCAGCTCTCTCCCCCTCTTCATCAGCTCTCACCTCATCATCATCAGCTCTCTCCCCCCCTCCTTATCATCAACTCTCTCTCCCCTGTTCCTCCTCATCAGCTCTCTCATCCTCTTTCTCATCAGCTCTCTCCCCCTCATCATCATCATCATCAGCTCTCCTCCTCATCAACATCATCAGATCTCCCACTCATCATCAGCTCTCCCCCCTCATCAACATCATCAGATCTCCCACTCATCATCATCAGATCTCCCCCTCATCAACATCATCAGATCTCCCACTCATCATCATCATCTCTCTCCCCTCCTCATCATCAGATCTCCCCCTCCTTAGGGTGACCAGTTTTCAAATGTAAAAAACCGGGACAACGTGCTCTTTTTTTTTGCTTCACCCACTCCCCCATCCTCAATACCTCCCCCCTATCCACACTCCCTCCCCACCTATCCTCACTCCCTCCCCCCCTATCCTCACTCCCTCCCCCCCAAATCCTCACTCCCTCCCCCCCATTATCCTCACTCCCTCCACCCCATCCTCACTCCCTCCCCCCCTATACGCACCCCCCCCCCACCATCCTCACCCCCCACCATCCTCACTCCCTCCCCCACCCATCCTCACTCCCTCCCCACCCATCCTCACTCCTTCCCCCCCCATATTACTCCACCCCCCATCCCACCCCCCCCCACCATCCTCACTCCCCCCCCTCCCACACCCCCCCCATCCTCACACCCCCCCCTCCTCACTCCCCCCATCCTCACTCCCCCCCCCCATCCTCACTCCCCCCATCCTCACTCCCCCCCCATCCACACTCCCCCCATCCTCACACCCCCCCCATCCTCACTCCCTCCCCCCCCATCCTCACTCCCCCCCCCCATCCCCACTCCCTCCCCCCCATCCCCACTCCCTCCCCCCCCATCCTCACTCCCCCCCCCTCATCCTCACTCCCTCCCCCTCATCCTCACTCCCTCCCCCTCATCCTCACTCCCTCCCCCCATCCTCACTCCCTCCCCCCCATCCTCACTCCCTCCCCCCCATCCTCACTCCCTCCCCCCCATCCTCACTCCCTCCCCCCCAATCTCACTCCCCCCCATCCCACTCCCTCCCCCCCCATCCTCACTCCCTCCCCCCCATCCTCACTCCCCCCCCCCATCCTCACTCCCTCCCCCACCCATCCTCACCCCTCCCCCCCATCCTTACTCCCTCCCCCCCATCCTCACTCCCTCCCCCCATCCTCACTCCCTCCCCCCCATCCTCACTCCCTCCCCCCATCCTCACACCCTCCCCCTCATCCTCACTCCCCTCCCCCCATCCTCACTCCCTCCCCCTCATCCTCACTCCCTCTCCCCCCATCCTCACTCCCTCCCCCCCCATGCTCACCACCCCCCCATCCTCACTCCCACTCCACCTCATCCTCACTCCCTCCCCCCCATCCCACTCCCTCCCCACCCATCCTCACTCCCTGCCCCCCATCCCACTCCCTCCCCCCCCCCCATCCTCACTCCCTCCCCCCCATCTCACCCCTCCCCCCATCCTCACTCCCTCCCCCCCATCCTCACTCCCTCCCCCCCATCCTCACTCCCTCCCCCCCACCTCACTCCCCCCCCCCTCCACACCCTCCCCCATCCACTCCCTCCCCCCATCCTCACTCCCTCCCCCCATCCTCACTCCCCACCCCCCATCCTCACCCCTCCCCCCATCCTCACTCCCTCCCCCCCATCCTCACTCCCTCCCCCCATCCTCACTCCCTCCCCCCATCCTCACTCCCACCCCTCCAACCTCACTCCCTCCCCCCCATCCTCCCTCCCCCCATCCTCACTCCCCCCCATCCTCACACCCCCCCATCCTCACCCCCCCCCCACCTCACTCCCCCCATCCTCCCTCCCCCCCATCCTCACTCCCTCCCCCTCCCATCCTCACTCCCTGCCCCCCATCCTCACTCCATCCCCCCATCCTCACTCCCTCCCCCCCATCCTCACTACCCCCCCCCACCCTCACTCCCTCCCCCCCCATCCTCACTCCCTCCCCCCCACCTCACTCCCTCCCCACCATCCTCACTCCCTGCCCCCCATCCTCACTCCCTCCCCCCCATCCCACTCCCTCCCCCCCATTCTCACTCCCTCCCCCCCCATCCTCACTCCCTCCCCCCCCATCCTCACTCCCTCCCCCCCATCCTCACCCCTCCCCCCCATCCCACTCCCCTCCCCCCCATCCTCACTCCCTCCCCCCATCCTCACACCCTCCCCCCATCCTCACTCCCCCCCCCATCCACACTCCCACCCCCCATCCTCACTCCCTCCCCCCATCCTCACTCCCCTCCCCCCCATCCTCACTCCCTCCCCCATCCTCACTCCCTCCCCCCCCATCCTCACTCCCTCCCCTCCAACCTCACTCCCTCCCCCCCATCCTCCCTCCCCCCATCCTCACTCCCCCCCCCATCCTCCACCCCCCCCATCCTCACCCCCCCCCCACCCACCACTCCCCCCCCATCCTCCCTCCCCCCCACCTCACTCCCTCCCCCCCATCCTCACTCCCTCCCCCCCACCTCACTCCATCCCCCCCATCCACTCCCTCCCCCCCATCCTCACTACCTCCCCCCCCACCCTCACTCCCTCCCCCCCATCCTCACTCCCTCCCCCCCATCCTCACTCCCTCCCCCCCCATCCTCACTCCCTCCCCCCCATCCTCACTCCCTCCCCCCCCCCCCCATCCTCACTCCCTCCCCCCATCCTCACTCCCTCCCCCCCATCCTCACTCCCTCCCCCCCATCCTCCCTCCCTCCCCCCCATCCTCACTCCCTCCCCCCCCATCCTCACTCCCTCCCCCCCATCCTCACTCCTCCCCCCATCCTCACTCCCTCCCCCCCATCCTCACTCCCTCCCCCCCATCCTCACTCCCTCCCCCCCATCCTCACTCCTCCCCCCCCATCCTCACTCCCTCCCCCCCATCCTCACTCCCTCCCCCCCATCCTCACTCCCTCCCCCCCATCCTCACTCCCTCCCCCCCCATCCTCACTCCCTCCCCCCCATCCTCACTCCCCCCCCCCCCATCCTCACTCCCTCCCCCCCCATCCTCACTCCCCCTCCCCCCCCCCATCCTCACTCCCTCCCACCCATCCTCACTCCCTCCCCCCCATCCTCACTCCCTCCCCCCATCCTCACTCCCTCCCCCCCATCCTCACTCCTCCCCCCATCCTCACTCCCTCCCCCCCATCCTCACTCCCTCCCCCCCATCCTCACTCCCTCCCCCCCCATCCTCACTCCCTCCCCCCCATCCTCACTCCCTCCCCCCCATCCTCACTCCCTCCCCCGATCCTCACCCCCCCCATCCTCACTCCCCCCCCATCCTCACTCCCCCCCATCCTCACTCCCCCCCCATCCTCACTCCCCCCCCCCTCCCACCCCTCCCCCCCACCTCACTCCCTCCCCCCCATCCTCACTCCCTCCCCCCCCATCCTCACTCCCTCCCCCCCATCCTCACTCCCTCCCCCCCATCCTCACTCCCTCCCCCCCATCCTCACTCCCTCCCCCCCATCCTCACTCCCTCCCCCCCATCCTCACTCCCTCCCCCCCCATCCTCACTCCCTCCCCCCCATCCTCACTCCCTCCCCCCCATCCTCATCCCTCCCCCCATCCTCACTCCTCCCCCCCATCCTCTCCCCCCCCATCCTCACTTCCTCCCCCCCCATCCTCACTCCCCCCCCCATCCTCACTCCCTCCCCCCCATCCTCACTCCCCCCCCCATCCTCACTCCTCCCCCCCCCATCCTCACTCCCTCCCCCCCATCCTCACTCCCTCCCCCCCCATCCTCACTCCCTCCCCCCCCCATCCTCACTCCCCTCCCCCCCCCATCCTCACCACTCCCTCCCCCCCCCATCCTCACTCCCTCCCCCCCCCATCCTCACTCCCTCCCCCCCCATCCTCACCTCCCTCCCCCCCCCATCCTCACTCCCTCCCCCCCATCCTCACTCCCTCCCCCCATCCTCACTCCCTCCCCCCCATCCTCACTCCCTCCCCCCCATCCCACTCCCCCCCCATCCTCACTCCCTCCCCCCCATCCTCACTCCCTCCCCCCCCCATCCTCACTCCCTCCCCCCCCATCCTCACTCCCTCCCCCCCCACCTCACTCCTCCCCCCCCATCCTCACACTCCCCTCCCCCCCCCCATCCTCACTCCCCCCCCCCACCTCACTCCTCCCCCCCCATCCTCACTCCCTCCCCCCCTCCTCACCCACCCCCCCCATCCTCACTCCCTCCCCCCCCTCCTCACTCCCCCCCCCTCCTCACTCCCTCCCCCCCCTCCTCACCCCTCCCCCCCTCCTCACTCCCACCCCCCCTCCTCACTCCCCCCCCCCATCCTCACTCCCTCCCCCCATCCTCACTCCACCCCCCCATCCTCACACCACTCCCCCCCATCCCACCCCCCCCCCCATCCTCACTCCACCCCCCCACCCACCCCTCCCCCCCATCCTCACCACCCACCCCCCCATCCTCACTCCCTCCCCCCCATCCTCACTCCCTCCCCCCCATCCTCCACTCCCTCCCCCCCATCCTCACTCCTCCCCCCCATCCTCACTCCCTCCCCCCATCCTCACTCCCACCCCCCCATCCTCACTCCCTCCCCCCCATCCTCACCCCTCCCCCCCATCCTCACTCCCTCCCCCCCATCCTCACTCCCTCCCCCCATCCTCACTCCCTCCCCCCATCCTCACTCCCTCCCCCCCATCCTCACTCCCTCCCCCCCATCCTCACCCCACCCCCCCCATCCTCACTCCCTCCCCCCCATCCTCACTCCCTCCCCCCCATCCTCACTCCCCCCCCCATCCCACCCCCCCCATCCTCACTCCCCCCCCATCCTCACTCCACCCCCCCCATCCACACTCCCTCCCCCCCATCCTCACTCCCTCCCCCCCATCCTCACTCCCTCCCCCCCATCCTCACTCCCCCCCCCCATCCTCACTCCCTCCCCCCATCCTCACTCCCTCCCCCCCATCCACACTCCCTCCCCCCATCCCACTCCCTCCCCCCATCCTCACTCCCTCCCCCCCATCCTCACTCCCTCCCCCCCATCCTCACTCCCTCCCCCCCATCCTCACTCCCTCCCCCCCATCCTCACTCCCTCCCCCCATCCTCACTCCCCCCCCATCCTCACTCCCCCCCCATCCACTCCCCCCCCATCCTCCTCCCCCCATCCTCACTCCCCCCCCCATCCTCACCCCCCCATCCTCACTCCCTCCCCCCCATCCTCACTCCCTCCCCCCCATCCTCACTCCCTCCCCCCCATCCTCACTCCCTCCCCCCCCATCCTCACTCCCTCCCCCCCCCATCCTCACTCCTCCCCCCCATCCTCACTCCCTCCCCCCCACCCATCCTCACTCCCTCCCCCCCCATCCTCACTCCCTCCCCCCCCCCCATCCTCACCCCTCCCCCCATCCCACTCCCTCCCCCCCATCCTCACTCCCTCCCCCCCATCCTCACTCCCTCCCCCCCATCCTCACTCCCTCCCCCCATCCTCACCTCCCCCCCCACCTCACTCCCCCCCCCATCCTCACTCCCCCCCCATCTCACTCCCCCCCATCCTCACTTCCCCCCATCCTCACTCCCCCCCCAATCCTCACCCCCCCCCATCCTCACTCCCCCCCCCCATCCTCACTCCCTCCCCCCCATCCTCACTCCCTCCCCCCCCATCCTACTCCCTCCCCCCCCATCCTCACTCCCTCCCCCCCCATCCTCACTCCCTCCCCCCCCATCCTCACTCCCTCCCCCCCCATCCTCACTCCCTCCCCCCCATCCTCACTCACTCCCCCCCCCATCCTCTCTCCCTCCCCCCCCATCCTCACCCCTCCCCCCCATCCTCACTCCCTCCCCCCCCATCCTCACTCCCTCCCCCCCCATCCTCACTCCCTCCCCCCCATCCTCACTCCCTCCCCCCCCCCATCCTCACTCCCTCCCCCCCCATCCTCACTCCCTCCCCCCCATACTCACTCCCTCCCCCCCATACTCACTCCCTCCCCCCCCTCCTCCCTCCCCCCCATCCTCACTCCCCCCATCCTCACTCCCCCCCATCCTCACTCCCTCCCCCCCATCCTCACTCCCTCCCCCCCCATCCTCACTCCCTCCCCCCATCCTCACTCCCTCCCCCCCATCCTCACTCCCTCCCCCCCATCCTCACTCCCTCTCCCCCCATCCTCACTCCCCCCCCCATCCTCACTCCTCCCCCCCTATCCTCACTCCCTCCCCCCCCCCCTATCCTCACTCCCTCCCCCCCCATTCTCACTCCCTCCCCCCCATCCTCACTCCCTCCCTCCCATCCTCACTCCCTGCCCCCCATCCTCACTCCCTCCCCACCATCCTCACTCCCTCCCCCCCCATTCTCACCCTCCCCCCCATCCTCACTCCCCCCCCCATCCTCACTCCCCCCCCATCCTCACTCCCCCCCCATCTTCACTCCCCCCCCATCCTCACTCCCCCCATCCTCACTCCCCCCCCAATCCTCACCCCCCCCATCCTCACTCCCTCCCCCCCATCCTCACTCCTCCCCCCTCCTCCCCCCCCATCCTCACTCCTCCCCCCCCATCCTCACTCCCTCCCCCCCCATCCTCCACCTCCCTCCCCCCCCCATCCTCACTCCCTCCCCCCCATCCTCACTCCCTCCCCCCCATCCTCACTCACTCCCCCCATCCTCACTCCCTCCCCCCCATCCTCACTCCCTCCCCCCATCCTCACTCCCTCCCCCCCATCCTCACTCCCTCCCCCCCATCCTCACTCCCTCCCCCCATCCTCACTCCCCCCCATCCTCACTCCCTCCCCCCCATCTCACTCCCTCCCCCCCATCTCACTCCCTCCCCCCATCCTCCCTCCCCCCCATCCTCACTCCCCCCCCATCCTCACTCCCCCCCACCCACTCCTCCCTCCCCCCCATCCTCACTCCCTCCCCCCCATCCTCACTCCCTCCCCCCCATCCTCACTCCCTCCCCCCCATCCTCACTCCCTCCCCCCCATCCTCACTCCCTCCCCCCCATCCTCACTCCCTCCCCCCATCCTCACTCCCTCCCCCCATCCTCACTCCCTCCCCCCCATCCTCACTCCCTCCCCCCCATCCTCACTCCCTCCCCCCCCATCCTCACTCCCTCCCCCCCATCCTCACTCCCTCCCCCCCCATCCTCACTCCCTCCCCCCCATCCTCACTCCCTCCCCCCCATCCTCACTCCCTCCCCCCCATCCTCACTCCTCCCCCCCATCCTCACTCCCTCCCCCCATCCTCACTCCCTCCCCCCCATCCTCACTCCCTCCCCCCCATCCTCACTCCCCCCCCCCATCCTCACTCCCTCCCCCCATCCTCACTCCCCCCCCATCCTCACTCCCCCCCCCATCCTCACTCCCCCCCCCCATCCTCACTCCCCCCCCATCCTCACTCCCCCCATCCTCACCCCCCCCATCCTCACTCCTCCCCCCCATCCTCACTCCCTCCCCACATCCCTCACTCCCTCCCCCCCATCCTCACTCCCTCCCCCCCATCCCTCACTCCCTCCCCCCCATCCTCACTCCCTCCCCCCCATCCTCACTCCTCCCCCCCATCCTCACTCCCTCCCCCCCATCCTCACTCCCTCCCCCCCCATCCTCACTCCCTCCCCCCCATCCTCACTCCCTCCCCCCCCATCCTCACTCCCTCCCCCCCATCCTCACTCCCTCCCCCCCATCCTCACTCCTCCCCCCATCCTCACTCCCTCCCCCCCATCCTCACTCCCTCCCCCCCCATCCTCACTCCCTCCCCCCCATCCCTCCCTCCCCCCCATCCTCACTCCCTCCCCCCCCATCCTCACTCCCTCCCCCCCCATCCTCACTCCCTCCCCCCCATCCTCACTCCCTCCCCCCCCATCCTCACTCCCTCCCCCCCCATCCTCACTCCCTCCCCCCCCATCCTCACTCCCTCCCCCCCCATCCTCACTCCCTCCCCCCCATCCTCACTCCCTCCCCCCCCATCCTCACTCCCTCCCCCCCATCCTCACTCCCCTCCCTCCCCATCCTCACTCCCTCCCCCCCCCATCCTCACTCCCTCCCCCCCATCCTCACTCCCTCCCCCCCCCATCCTCACTCCCTCCCCCCCCTCCTCACTCCCTCCCCCCATCCTCACTCCCTCCCCCCCCCATCCTCACTCCCTCCCCCCCCCATCCTCCAACTCCTCCCCCCCCATCCTCACTCCCTCCCCCCCCATCCTCACTCCCTCCCCCCCCATCCTCACTCCCTTCCCCCCCCATCCTCACTCCCTCCCCCCCATCCTCACTCCTCCCCCCATCCTCACTCCCTCCTCCCCCCATCCTCACTCCCTCCCCCTCATCCTCACTCCTCCTCCCCCC
>NC_134486.1:125386005-125415807 GCF_040206685.1 Ascaphus truei
CCCCCCCAACCCACCCACCCCCCCCCACCTCACTCCACCCCCCAACCACACTCCCTCCCCCCCACCACCCACTCCCCCCCCACCACCTCACCCCACCCCCACCACCCTCCACCACCCACCCCCCCCATCCACACACCCCCCCCCACCTCACTCCCTCCCCCCCCACCCACACCCCCCCCATCCTCACCCTCCCCCCCATCCTCACACCCACCCCCCCATCCTCACCCCCCCCCCATCCTCACCCCCCCCCCCATCCTCACTCCCCACCACCCCCACCCCCCATCCACCTCCCCCCCATCCTCACTCCCCCCCCCATCCACACCTCCCTCCCCCCCCATCCTCACACCCTCCCCCCCCCATCCTCACTCCCTCCCCCCCATCCTCACTCCCTCCCCCCCCATCCCACACCCCCCCCCCCCCATCCTCACTCCCTCCCCCCCCAACCTCACCCACCCCCCCCCATCCACACTCCCTCCCCCCCCCATCCTCACTCCCCCCCCCCATCCTCACTCCCTCCCCCCCATCCTCACTCCCCCCCCCCCCATCCTCACCCCCCCAACCTCACTCCCCCCCCCATCCTCACCCCTCCCCCCATCCTCACCTCCCCCCCCACCACCACCCCCATCCTCACTCCCCCCCCATCCTCACTCCCCCCCATCCACCCCCCCCCATCCTCACTCCCTCCCCCCCATCCTCACTCCCTCCCCCCACCATCCCACTCCCTCCCCCCCATCCTCACTCCCACCCCCCCATCCACACTCCCTCCCCCCCATCCTCACTCCCTCCCCCCCCATCCTCACTCCCCCCCCCCATCCTCACTCCCTCCCCCCCCAACCACCACACCCCCCCCCACCCACTCCCCCCCCATCCTCACTCCCTCCCCCCCCATCCTCACTCCCTCCCCCCCCATCCTCACTCCCTCCCCCCCATCCTCACTCCCTCCCCCCCCATCCTCACTCCCTCCCCCCCCATCCTCACTCCCTCCCCCCCATCCTCACTCCCCCCCCCATCCTCACTCCCCCCCCATCCTCACTCCCCCCCCCATCCTCACTCCCCCCCCATCCTCATCCCCCCATCCTCACTCCCCCCCCATCCCTCCCCCCCCCTCCTCACACCTCCCCCCCATCCTCACTCCCTCCCCCCCATCCTCACTCCCTCCCCCCCCATCCTCACTCCCTCCCCCCCCATCCTCACTCCCTCCCCCCCATCCTCACTCCCTCCCCCCCCATCCTCACTCCCTCCCCCCCCATCCTCACTCCCTCCCCCCCATCCTCACTCCCTCCCCCCCATCCTCACTCCTCCCCCCCCATCCTCACTCCCTCCCCCCCCATCCTCACTCCCTCCCCCCCCATCCTCACTCCCTCCCCCCCCATCCTCACTCCCTCCCCCCATCCTCACTCCCTCCCCCCCCCATCCTCACTCCCTCCCCCCCATCCTCACTCCCTCCCCCCCATACTCACTCCCTCCCCCCCATACTCACTCCCTCCCCCCCATCCTCCCTCCCCCCCATCCTCACTCCCCCCATCCTCACTCCCCCCCATCCTCACTCCCTCCCCCCCATCCTCACTCCCTCCCCCCCATCCTCACTCCCTCCCCCCCATCCTCACTCCCTCCCCCCCATCCTCACTCCCTCCCCCCCATCCTCACTCCCTCCCCCCATCCTCACTCCCTCCCCCCCATCCTCACTCCCTCCCCCCCATCCTCACTCCCTCCCCCCCATCCTCACTCCCTCCCCCCCCATCCTCACTCCCTCCCCCCCATCCTCACTCCCCCCCCCATCCTCACTCCCTCCCCCCCCATCCCACCCCCCCACCATCCTCACTCCCCCCCCCTCCCACCCCCCCATCCTCACTCCCTCCCCCCCATCCTCACTCCCACCCCCCCCCCATCCTCACTCCCTCCCCCCCCCATCCTCACTCCCCCCCCCATCCTCACCCCCCCTCCTCACTCCCCCCCCATCCTCACTCCTCCCCCCCATCCTCACTCCCTCCCCCCCATCCTCACTCCCTCCCCCCCCATCCCTCACTCCCTCCCCCCCATCCTCACTCCCTCCCCCCCATCCTCACTCCCTCCCCCCATCCTCACTCCTCCCCCCCATCCTCACTCCCTCCCCCCCATCCTCACTCCCTCCCCCCCATCCTCACTCCCTCCCCCCCATCCTCACTCCCTCCCCCCCATCCTCACTCCCTCCCCCCCATCCTCACTCCCTCCCCCCATCCTCACTCCCTCCCCCCATCCTCACTCCCTCCCCCCCATCCTCACTCCCTCCCCCCCACATCCCACTCCCTCCCCCCCATCCTCACTCCCCCCCCCATCCACACTCCCTCCCCCCCCATCCTCACTCCCTCCCCCCCATCCCACCTCCCCCCCATCCTCACCACTCCCCCCATCCACACTCCCCCCCCCATCTCACTCCCTCCCCCCATCCACACTCCCACCCCCCCACCCTCACACCCTCCCCCCCCATCCTCACTCCCTCCCCCCCATCCTCACTCCCTCCCCCCCCATCCTCACTCCCTCCCCCCATCCTCACTCCCTCCCCCCATCCTCACTCCCTCCCCCCATCCTCACTCCCCCCCCCATCCTCACTCCCCCCCCCATCCTCACTCCCTCCCCCCCATCCTCACTCCCTCCCCCCATCCTCACTCCCTCCCCCATCCTCACTCCCTCCCCCCCATCCTCACTCCCCCCCCCATCACACCCCCCCCCATCCACACCCTCCCCCCCACCACCCACCCCCCCCCCCACCCACCCCTCCCCCCCCCACCACACTCCCCCCCCCCACACTCCCACCCCCCATCCTCACTCCCCCCACCCCCCCATCCTCACTCCCTCCCCCCCCCATCCTCACTCCCCCCCCATCCTCACTCCCCCCCCCCATCCACACCCTCCCCCCATCCTCACTCCCTCCCCCCCATCCTCACTCCCTCCCCCCATCCTCACCTCCCCCCCCCATCCTCACTCCCCCCCCCCATCCTCACTCCTCCCCCCCATCCTCACTCCCTCCCCCCATCCTCACCCTCCCCCCCCACCTCCCCCCCCCATCCTCACTCCCCCCCATCCTCACTCCCCCCACCCATCCTCACTCCCTCCCCCCCATCCTCACTCCCTCCCCCCCCATCCTCACTCCCTCCCCCCCCATCCTCACTCCCCCCCTCCCCCCCATCCTCACTCCCCTCCCCCCCCCATCCTCACTCCCTCCCCCCCACCTCACTCCCTCCCCCCATCCTCACTCCCTCCCCCCCATCCTCACTCCCTCCCCCCCCATCCTCACTCCCTCCCCCCCATCCTCACTCCTCCCCCCCATCCTCACTCCCTCCCCCCCATCCTCACTCCCTCCCCCCCATCCTCACTCCCTCCCCCCCCATCCTCACTCCCTCCCCCCCATCCCTCCCTCCCCCCCCATCCTCACTCCCTCCCCCCCTACCTCCCTCCCCCCCATCCTCACTCCCTCCCCCCCATCCTCACTCCCTCCCCCCCTCCTCACTCCCTCCCCCCATCCTCACTCCCTCCTCCCCATCCTCACTCCCTCCCCCCCTCCCCCATCCTCACTCCCTCCCCACCATCCTCACTTCCCCCCCCCCATCCTCACTCCCTCCCCCCCCATCCTCACTCCTCCCCCCCATCCTCACTCCTCCCCCCCCATCCTCACTCCCTCCCCCCCCCATCCTCACTCCCTCCCCCCCCCATCCTCACTCCCTCCCCCCCCCCATCCTCACTCCCTCCCCCCCCCATCCTCACTCCCTCCCCCCCCATCCTCACTCCCTCCCCCCCCCATCCTCACTCCCTCCCCCCCCCATCCTCACTCCCTCCCCCCCATCCTCACTCCCTCCCCCCCATCCTCACTCCCTCCTCCCCCCATCCTCACTCCCTCCTCCCTCATCCTCACTCCCTCCCCCCCATCCTCACTCCCTCCCCCCCATCCTCACTCCCTCCCCCCCCATCCTCACTCCCTCCCCCCCCATCCTCACTCCCTCCCCCCCATCCTCACTCCCTGCCCCCCCTCCTCACTCCCTCCCCCCCATCCTCACTCCCTCCTCCCCATCCTCACTCCCTCCCCCCCTCCCCCCATCCTCACTCCCTCCCCACCATCCTCACTTCCCCCCCCCATCCTCACTCCCTCCCCCCCCCATCCTCACTCCCTCCCCCCCCATCCTCACTCCCTCCCCCCCATCCTCACTCCCTCCCCCCCCCATCCTCACTCCCTCCCCCCCCATCCTCACTCCCTCCCCCCCCCATCCTCACTCCCTCCCCCCCCATCCTCACTCCCTCCCCCCCCCATCCTCACTCCCTCCCCCCCATCCTCACTCCCTCCCCCCCATCCTCACTCCCTCCTCCCCCCATCCTCACTCCCTCCTCCCTCATCCTCACTCCCTCCCCCCCATCCTCACTCACCCCCCCCCATCCTCACTCCCTCCCCCCCCATCCTCACTCCCTCCCCCCCCATCCTCACTCCCTCCCCCCCCCCATCCTCACTCCCTCCTCCCCCATCCTCACTCCCTCCCCCCCATCCTCACTCCCTCCCTCCCATCCTCACCCTCTCCCCCCCATCCTCACTCCCTCCCCCCCCATTCCCTCCCACCCATCCTCACTTCCTCTCTCCGCCCAATCCTCATCCCCCCCTCCGCCCAATCCTCATCCCCCCCATCCTCTCTTTCCTTCCCCCACCCTCTCTCATCCCTTCCCCCATCCTCTCTCTCCCCTCTTACCAACACACACACACACACACACACCTCCTCCCCCCATCCTCTCTTTCTCCTCCCTTCGCCTATCCTCTCTCCCCACTTACCAACACAGACACAGAGCGGGTCCCCCAAGGGCACGGGCCCCCGGGCTTGTCCCAGGCTGTAGCTACGCCCCTGTCTATAGTGAACGTTAAAGTCAATGGTTTATTATATAGACATTTCTCTATTGGTGATGAAGGTCCGGTCAATCCAAATGGAATTTAGATTGGTATTAAAGAACACAAACTTTATATACATGTAGTCCTGGTAAGAAATGGGGCTATAGTTCTATACTCCTCCTGGTATAATCCCTGCTAAGGGCAGGTTGCCAGGAGTTATCATGGGTTTCCCCCACTTCAAGCACTTGCCCTGAATGGTGGAGGTAGGTCACCTGACCCTGTGTCCAATCAAGAGACACAGGGGCGGTGCCTGCTGAGATCATAAAGAGCAGTGCATTTCCTATTTAGTGGGTGAGAGTCTGACAGTCAGTCAGGAGTAAGAGTTAGTGTTAGGGAGCAGAGGAGTGAGCAGCTTATGAGTAGAGCTGATAGAATATTGTGAGGTGGACCAAATACCTCTCACCCTGCTTAGGGGGTGAGGGAAGAGCTAGCCAGACTCTGGATGGCCCTTGGGTCCAGAGTGGAGGCAGGGACCATCAATAAGGAGAACAGCTGGTGGCATTGTAAATCAACAATACCCTGAGGAGCTACTCTCCCGTGCCTTTTCACAAGTACAGGATATTGAGAGGCTGATCTTTTAGAATATAAAAAGGATAAGGTTGATCCCAGTTCTAATAATACTGTGTCTTTCATCACACAATACAAATCTATGGCACCCGATATGAGGCAGGTTTTGTATAAACATTGGCCATGTCATGGAACAAGAATCACATTCCTGCCCGACCCCCCTTCTGCTTGTCTGCTCCTTAAGTTCAGCTACAGGCATTGGTTCCACATACACACACCGTGCCTGTGTGATGTATCAATATGTTGCCCTTTCTGCCTGTGAGCAGGCAGTCAGTGAGCTGCTACTGTACAGCAGTTTCTGAGATCCTCACCAGAATGGGCTAGTCTGCTCCCCCTCCTGTTTGTTTCTAGACATGGTCTGCCCCTAGACTATTCCTTTACCCACACTGCACCTCACTTCCTTTTTCCACCCTGGAGACAGTGAGTAAAGAACCCCTTCTCTGTTTATCCCCCTTGGTGAGGCCATCTCTTTTTACCGGTTCCTAACTAATAATCACCACTACACACCATCCACAAGTATCTGTATCCTGCTGCCTTTTCCCAATAAAGTGGAGGAAATATTACAGGACTTGGGGCCTCATGCAGTAAGCGTCGATTAAGTGAAATCGGCAAGTTTACCGATTAGTCATGTTAATGGCGATTTTTCCTCTCCGTATGCAGTAAGTGCCGAATACATTCAAAATGAACCCGAAAATAAATCCGCCCACTCTCACGATGATTATCCGATCACACACAGGTGTATCGGCGTGCGTGGCGGGGTGCTGATAGGTTGCCCAATCACAAATCTTGCTGAATCAGGCGAAACAAGCATGTATTGGATTGCGCGCCATATTTAAAGGCAACGTGTACTGCTAATCATTCTCTGTGTTGTTGGGAGTGAGAGAGAGACGCACAGAGCTGGCTGATTGAACATTTGCATATTGACGGAGAGACTTGTTGTGTATTGGGTGAGCTTTGTCCATTGTTGTTTTGTTTACATCTTTGTCTTGTTTTATATGTGGAAGTGTTTCGTGTGATTGGCTGTACATTAGTTGTCTGTTTTTTGTGAGTGCTGGAAGTATGCCCGCAAAGCGTGGGAAGAGTGATGCTGGTGGGAGTGGGAGTGCTACTCGTGCGAGTACGCGTCGGAGTGAACGTACTGTTCAGGGGAGTGATGTTGCTGGTGCACCGAGTGGTGTTGCTGGGAGAGGGAGTGCTGTTGCTGGGAGTGGGAGTGTTGTTGCTGGTAGTGGGAGTGCTGTTGCTGGGAGTGGGAGTGCTGTTGCTGGGAGTGGGAGTGCTGTTGCTAGGAGTGGGAGTGCTGGTGCTAGGAGTGGGAGTGCTGGTGCTAGGAGTGGGAGTGCTGGTGCTGTGAGTGCTGCTGGTGGCGCAGTTGCTGATGGGGTGGATGGTGGTGGCGTGCTTGCTGGTGGGCAGCTTTTGGAGGCTCTTCCATTGGAAGAAGGAGAGTCCAGTCAGCACCAGGCAAGCTCTGACCCTAAACCTGCTCGGAAGAAACGTGTGGAGAAGCCACGTAATCCTCGCTTCAATGACCAGGAAAATACAGCTCTTGTCACTGGCATTCTGGAGCACTATGACAGTATATATGGACATTTACTAGGTAAGTGTACCTTTACATTTATTCTTCAAATACATGTGATCCTAGGTCATCTGAGTTTTGTTCATATGCAAATATGGGTTCAGAATATCTTTCTATGTTAATTAGTCTGGAAACACAGCTTTTTATCATGCCTTACAAGGACAACTAAACACAGGCGGTCAATTTGCCATAACTGCATACAATATGAATGCAACCTTGCTTACATGTATAGGTTTAGTAGTGAATGCTCATGTGCTTCACATATTACACATAAAACAGCATGTTTGCTATCTCTTGGAACAGCTAGCAGTGTAGGAAACTGGTGCTTCTATTATTAATCATTTACCTCATATATTTTATATGTTTTTCAAGGGCGGACAAGTTCAGCAAGCAGAAAAGAAATGTGGGACACAATAGTCATTGGTGTCAATGCGTGTGGGAATCATGTGAGGGACAAGCGGAATTGTCACAAGAGATTTGATGATATTAGGTCCAAATTGAAAAAGAAAATACAACACCAACGCGTGCATGCTACTGGCACTGGAGGTGGGCCGACACCACAACGTCTCATATTAAGTCCATTGGAGGAGCTGCTTCGGGCAAAATTACTTCCCGTCGTCGTGGAAGGCTTACCTGGTGACCGTGATATAGGAATTTACCCCTCACAATTTCCACCAGGTGAGAAATATTACTGTACTAGGCGTGTCGTTGCTTACAGTTATTTTGCATAGTTACACTGCTTTTTATACTGTCTTCACAATATAAGCATACCTGCATCTATATATGTATATGTCTGATTCTGTATATATATATATCTCAAAATAGACATATATGTTGTAGTCCTACTAAAAGCAGTAACTAATATAGCACGTGCCATTGCGTGCTCATTTACATGTGAATTCCCAAAATGCATTGCTGCAGTGGAAGCAATTGATGGTGGGCGAAGATGGGGAACAACAGGGTAGTACACATGTGTAACACATGTTAATGAGAACTAGCTACAGGTACAGAACAGAAATATGTAGAATATTATTGTGTATTTTATTTATTTTACTCCGACAAACATGACATTACTGCCTATTTTAAGCATGCATCAAATATATTGCATGCAACGGCCTACAAACATCACTTGCACTAACACATCTATAGTTGTTTATGAAAAGGTCCATTTTTGCTTTAACTCATATACAGACAGCATAATGAGGCACACGTATCATATTTTATGTCATTGTTTTCATAACTTAAAAACTGCACACGACTATTTAGCTCATCTACCATTGTGTTAAAGCAGCTGCAATTAATATCTCATCACAGCATACACTTCAACAGAGGGGGTGGGGTTCAGCACACACACTAATTACAGCCTCATTTTAGGGTCAACTTAGTTCACACCATTTTCACCTGTTTCAAGTAATTGAAAGGTGTGGCTGATTAGGCTTTTTGGGGAAGGGAATACCGTTCTTACAACCTGACTAGCACAACTGAAGTTAATCACACTCATTTGAAAGCTTCACTTTAGCTACTAAATGCCCCAACAACTCATTACTTATCAAACCGTACGTCACACATTAGTTCACTCATATCTATAGTTGAACTACTACTATCAACGACACATTATCACACACTGCATGTGTTGTCTTGTTTAGTCACAGCCACATTCATGTGTGCCACATCTTATATTAATGTACCACACATATCCTCTACCAAAAACAACACTTTTTGCAATATGACCACCTTCATGATAACCATTCTGAATGGTCATCTCATGATAGTTATGTACATTATGATACTGATATCACTACACAACATATGATTTTTATGTACAAATTTTATCTATTTATCCTCACGCATTACTGCAGGAACATAGTATGTTTTATGTTAGGGAACTCAAAAGTTCTAAGTACACAGGTATGTACATTGTTATTACAACTATTTATGTTCACTTTCACACACACATTTTGGGTTAAGGAAATGATGCTGTTAGGTACTCATAAATACAGAACATACAATAACTGTTTGTTCAATATTTACACATGTAAATGTAAAACTTATGTTATTGTTATATATAGTTGCCCCTGAAGGACATGTGTCACCTGAGACTGAACAAGTGTCTTCACCTGGGTCAGCCAGCTCAACACACCTAGAAGGGGAGTGTATCAGTTGGTGGCCATATAATATGTGCTCTTCTATATGTTATGTTGTCATGTTCATTATTTGTTTTGCACATCTTCTTTAAATAGGATTACTTAGTGTCAGTGAAAATGAAGTGTAAGGCAACTTGTATTGTGTTAGTGATGTTAACTATCATGTAGGAGTTGTGAGTTTACTGCAAGTTTTCATTCACTCATATTTCATACTGAGTCCAAACATTATTCTTAAGTCAAGGTAGTTTTTAATGTGAGGTTATAAAACGTATGGAAACATGTTAGTTGTTACTTATGACACAGTACAATTACATAGTAACACAGCAGAGATTAACATGCCATTTAATAATGTGTACATTTATTTGTAGAACATGATGAAGAGGATTTTGATGATGATGATGATGATGATGATGATGATGATGATGATGATGATGATGATGATGATGCCGCCGCCGCCGCCATAGACACACAAATACAAGCAAGTGACCATGAAGAGGTTCCAATTGAAACTGTTTTACCGCCAAAACGTCCAGCAAATACCACATATGATGCAATTGTAGCTTCTGAGGGAAAAATTGTGGAAGCAGAAAATCGTCGCCATTCTGACCTGATGACAGTGCTGGAAAGGATGATTGCACTGCAGGAAGAAACAGTTTCACAATTGGCACATCTCCACAGAGTCTTCATTGAAGTGCCTAAACAGTTGCAAAAAATCAACACCTCATTCGAAGCATTAGTTGTTCAGCAAACACAAGCTAATTACTGGAGAATGACTAATGTACCACAATTCAACACCTCACAGCCAGGATCTGTTCATGCAGGTCAGTTTTCACCACATTCATCTGATATTCATTCACCAGGCCCAAATGTTACCGGTCAAGTAGCAGACATTGCTGTGCAGGTTCCTGATGACATCCTACCGCTGCCATCTGTACAAATTCAGCAGCAGACACCTACAAAGGAGGCGACAAAAACAAAACAAGACACACATGAAACAGACCAACCATCACTTGTGCAGTGTCTACCAACTTGCTCACATGTGTCAGTGGGCACAAGCCCTGTCCGTGAACAGTCACTACCCAAAAGCCCTGTAGGTGAGTCACTGCCCAAAAGCCCTGTAGGTGAATCGCTGCCCAAAAGCCCTGTAGGTGAATCGCTGCCCAAAAGCCCTGTAGGTGAATCGCTGCCCAAAAGCCCTGTAGGTGAATCACTGCCCAAAAGCCCTGTAGGTGAGTCACTGGCCACAAGCCCTGTAGGTGAGTCACTGGCCACAAGCCCTGTAGGTGAACAGTCACTACCCAAAAGCCCTGTAGGTGAGTCACTGCCCAAAAGCCCTGTAGGTGAGTCACTGGCCACAAGCCCTGCCCGTGAAGTGCCAGAGGCCACTCAAAGTGGCTCTGTTGTGCCTAAAGTTGGTGGCAAAAGAAAAAGGAAAATTCAAGAGACAACAAGCAGGCCTGTTACTCGCTCGCAAAAGGAACAAAAAAAATAAATTTTATAATTCAGAAAATATGTCTTTGGCCTTGTTTTGTTGACTTCAGATTATCTAATTACTATTGTATGTATGCTGAAGACTGTGTTGTTTCCAAACTTTCAAGTATGTTCTTGTACACGTGAAGTTTTGGAAATGTTAACACTCCTAATTAATGAATAGTGTTATAAATATTGATGTTTTAATCGTCTGTTCAGTAATGGTCCACCAGGAGCCAGTTGCTAAGTTTAGAGAAGCTGCCATTGACTTTGCAGCAAAACATTGCATTTGGGTGTGTTAATTGATGTAATCATTGCATGTGCATATTATTTTCATGCAATTATAAAAGCACCTATTTAACTGCAAACATCTTTCTTGTACGTGTACAGCAGGATTTTGTGTTAAATATTACTTACCTTTGGTGGCCATTGTAATGTTGTCCTTTAATCATTTATGTGTTCTTGTTTCAAGAACATCTCTGAATTGATACTAATATATATGTAGTATGTATTGATATATGCACACACACACACACAGACACACACTGTGTGTGTGTGTGTGTGTGTGTGTGTGTGTGTATATATAGTACTATCTAAACTGGTATAGATGTATTTACAAAAAACATACACTTCATGCTTCCTTGTGAAAACACACTATTTTAATAATACAGGCCTAATGTTTGACAACTATACTAAGTGTGAGCCTCTAACATTATTGGGTGCAAACAAATGTTTATTACTTAATTCACTCATGTTTATCACCATTTAAATAGGTTTCATACAAGGCCTACTTACTGCCATCAATATGTTGTGTGTACTCCTGCAATATAAAAAAAAAAAAAATATATACATTATATATATATATATATATATATATATATATATATATATATATATATATATATATATATATACATATATACACACACACACACACACTATACATATAGTACAATATACACTTTATATATATATATATATTTTTATGAGAGAGATATATTTATATATATAGATACACACGTATTTAAACTCATGCAGACAGGTAGTTAACCAGAATTTCAAATACACCCAGAAATGTATGTGGGAAAAAAACATTTCATTTTGCAGGTGTGTGTATTTACTGATATGGCTGTCTAAGCACTATTTTCACACAGTGCTCTTTGTTATTTTTCTAGAAAACTCAATGTTACTGAAATAAGTGTAGGAATGTTTTCACAAACGAGATAAAAAAATGATACATGTTTTTCCCACATTCGCCTATCACTAACCACAAAACTTAAACCAATTAAAAGGACACATCCAATTGGCGTTTGAAATAAGGAGTAAAAGTAGTTACTTTTGTTGACCTTGAAAACGAAACACAGGAATTTGTTAGCCATTGAGCAGAATCATTTTGATGAGCAAAGAAGACAGAACTGCACACATCTTTTGTGCTACTCTGACATGGCTGATGAATTCGTTAACAATATGAATCCCCTCTTAGGTTATAAGTACATGGTTTCAGAAGCAATTTTAAACAGTCGTGGACACAAAGCAAGCACACGCCAAATCTATGATTTGATTCGAGCTAAATATCCTTATTACCAAGACCGTAGGCATGCGCGGAATTTTAATTCCTCAATAAGATTCACTTTATCAACTAATGACTTTTTTGAACGTGTGCAGGATAAGCTAGAACACACCTATGGTTTCTGGAAGATTGCAAAGGAAAAGCATTTTACCCTGAAAGAGGGCACATATATTGTTGTGAAAGGCATATTTATTCCTAATGCCAATAGCAATGGATCCGCTACTACTGTTCCGTGTGAATCGATACCTGCTGCAATATCTGCACCCTCCATTCCTGAAACCCACATTGTACAACAACAAAAGTACTATGATTATGTACCAAGCCTTTCAGCTGAAAATGCATTGGAATGGGAACCAGAAGAAATGAACCTACCTCCCGACCAATTGTTTGAAGAAAGCAGTGGCGATTCCTATGAGCGCTTCATGGAGGAGATGTGTGTCATACTGGATTCAGCGGGTGGGTCAAGCGTGGATGAAAATGCCTTGCATTTCTGGAGCGACCAGTTGCAGCCAGACGAACAGTTAATTCTAGAAGAATGGTAAATATAACAACCGTTATGCGTTGACTGTGCGTTTAAATGTTTTTTTTTTTTTTTTTTTTTAACCACCATTTTCCCTTTCAATGCGTGGATACAGCGTAACATTGCAGACTGCATAACATGTAGCGATCACAAAGAAATTGTTGCCGAATACAATATAGTATAACCTGAAAGAGTAGTACACATTGCTGACGGAATAAATATACGTACTTTCCTATCCCTTTAACCATATTAGCAACATTTTAACATAACTCTAACACATACCTGTTTTGTTATCATGCAACATTTAAAAGCGGGTCCACCACGTATGACGTGGGACCCTTGTCATGGCCCAAGGCGTCCTTAAAAAGGATTACGGATGTAAGTCCCGCCCCCAAGCGACGTGCGCGCCTCAAAGCCTATTGGCTGTCATGTTTTGTTATAGTAACGGTAACTGCAGTGTGTCATGTGTGCGGCTCAGTGTTTGTAGCCGTAAACTGGGCGTTAGCCGAATGTTAATTGAGTGGGAGGAGTGTTAGCGTGCGTTTCACGCTGGTTTAACATGACGTCACACGTATTGCATTTGCGCATTGTGTTATCGGCCGTCCTTTTTGTCCAAACACGTCTGTTTAAAAAGAATACAGATGTACTCGTTTAGAACGAATGTAGTTTCGTATTCATTGTATTTGAAATAAAGATTTTATGTTTAATGGTATTTTCAAGATGTATTGAACGCACAACGTACGCTTTGTTTTGCGCATGCGCTAACAGTTAGTGCAGCCAAGTGTGAAGTGCGTGCGCACACTAAGATGTGCGCGCACATTTTTCAGTATACAGGCAACGTTCACATCATATACATAGTTATGCCTGCTACAAATTTAAAGAAACATTACATACTGATGTACACTTGTACTTCTAACATATAAGTGAGTGACGTGTGTATGTACACAATCATATAGAGCTGTGTAATGCGTTGTCACGGATACATATATAGTAAGGTGCCATATTTGACCATCATGTGTTTGCTGTATTTCAGAGATGTCGGGGAAGATACAATCGGATCAATGTATGATTTCAGAAGAGTCTACCTTTATATGAGATGATTGTGAGGAGGAGCCACCGACTACTATACTACATATGGAACTAATTTTATATTGCTTGCAGCGCTTATTAACAAACAATTAAAAATGTGATACCCTTATGCCTATATTGCATAAGCACTTAATTAACATAATGATGTTGCAAAATAGTGCCTCATGAATTTTTATTGAGTGTTCTTTAATGACTACTATCATTTTATGGCATGGTGTGTTTTATATATAACAACCATTCCCACTCTGCTAACACATTTGTGAATTCTATTGTGTAATGGAACGTATGACTGTCGAAACTATGTAACAATAATAATAATAATAATAATAATTATAATATGAGCATGTTCATGTATAGCGCTGCTAGTTGTACACAGCGCTTTACAGACACATTTTTCAGGCTGAGGTCCCTGGCCCGTGGAACTTACAATTTATTTTTTGCCGCCTGAGGCACAGGGAGATAAAGTGACTTGCCCAAGGTCACAAGGAGCCGACACCGGGAATTGAACCAGACTCCCCTGCTTCAAAATCTCAGTGCCAGTGTGTGTCTTTACTCACTGAGCCAAAATCTCAGTGCCAGTGTGTGTCTTTACTCACTGAGACACTCCTTCTCCCAATGTAAAGGACACTTACAACCAACTAGCCATTTCTTGTTAAAAATCTCTTGTTACATGGGTATGTTGATAAAATGGTTTGGGACTGTAGCAAATAATGTTATTGGCCAGATGTTGTGGTCCCCTACAATGCATGATGTTCTGATTATGACATCAACATCATGTAATGAAGTACGTTTCTGTGTATATTTCATTAACCTAACTAACTATAGTTTACTGTGTTTATTAAACGTTCTAAAAATACATAGTATAGTCAATATGATGATATAAGCTACCATAATAAAGCTGGTGTTATCATTTGTCGGTGTTATACATGGATCCTACACAAATTGATACAGACACAAACAGTTGTCTTACAAAGTGTGTCTATGCTAATGTGCACGTGATTGACGTTACAATTGTGACAATACTTGATAATTATCATCATGATAATGATGAAGTGACGTGATTTATATTGCAAAAATATTACCAACATTGTCATATTGGTAAATTATAAATGCTAAATGACAGTAACATTAGTGACAAATTTGTCTTCTCTGTTAACAGTTTAACACTTGGTACATGTAGGACACATCCACACACGTGTGACTTATACATACACATGTCACAAATGTAAATTAATGTTGACTATTAATTCTTAGCATTAAAAAACACCTACATTGCTAAATATAAGATGTAGTACGCATTGTTGTGATTACAGGCATTCATGCATGGAGAGTTATGATCAGTCAATTTCATCCGTCATGAATGAGCTCCCGTAAGTAAACAAATAAGTACAGTTATCCCCTTGTCTCCAAACACCTCTATATTACATTAATGGAATTTATAAGGAAACATACATAAAATGTGATGAAATGTGAGTAATCATTTTCTAATACAATGCACATGAAAGCTCAAGAGTAGCTAAATGCATATACATGATACAGAAAGTACATGTATGTTACATTTGTGTTAAAAGCAATATGTTGGGTTTTTACTTCAAATAATTATAGGAAGATTGAGGTAGGCACATCTTATGAGAGATGTCAGCAAATATACATACCATGATCAGTCATACTGGAGATATACCTATAATGCAAAGGAACAATATATAAATTGCAAACATTGACATGCCATCTTCAGTACCGTAAACAACACAGCAAAGTGTGTATTTGGTGTTAAATGTGCAACACCATGTATATTTCATGACATTCAAAATGTAAATCAGGCTGGTGTACACATCATATGGATGTACATGTTACACTGCACCAATAACATTGTATGTAAGCATACTAGAAGCATGAATGAGTATGGGCATAATATGTGTATTGTGTTAGCATAAGGAACAACACAATGCTAAAATATTAGTGCTTTGTTACCCCAGTTGTATTCACATACACACAACTAAAGTACAATTGAAGAGGGATTATATAACCTGTGCAACAATAACATACCGGTGCCACATCCCTTTGTGCACACAGCAGAGAAAAGAAAGGTGTGCAACCCATATTCATCTGTGTCCTACCAGAAGGGTATATAAAAAAACATTATTGTTAAGATAACATAATGTAAGTATAAAAGTAGAACTTGGAACATATATGTTTTTACTTACAAGAAAAAAATGAATTGATGAGATTCTGGCGTGTCTGGCCACCACTGGCTGTTTGTTCATTTTCAGCAGCTACATGGGTGGGATGCTCGTCTACCAAAGGCTCAGCTAGGTCTGACTGTACATTGTGCCTCAGTGCAACATTGTGCAAAATGCAACAGGCAAGGATAATATCAGACACTTTTTGAGGCTTGTATAGAAGAGCCCCACCAGTTCTGTCCAGACACCTAAATCTGGTCTTGAGTAGGCCAAATGTCCTCTCTATAACAGATCTTGTAGATATATGGGCTGCATTGTACCTGTCCTCTGCTTCAGTTTGAGGGTTTAGCACCGGAGTCAAGAGCCACGGCCTAATTCCGTATCCTGAGTCACCTATAATGAATGGAGCACACATAAGCTGACATTAGTGATCAAATTGTACAATGCCAACATTCCTAAATAAAAATGTGTTTTGTGTTATAACATGTAAATGTGTACTCACCCAGCAGCCAACCATGTTCAAAATGTCCCTCTTCGAACGCATGGAAGACTGAAGAGTTCCTCAGGATGGAGGAATCGTGACTGGAACCAGGGAATTTGGGTACCACATGCATTATCCTCATCGTCGCATCACATACCACCTGTACATTGAGTGAATGGTAGTGCTTCCGATTGCGGTACACATGCTCACTCTGACTAGGTGCAATCAAAGCAACATGTGTGCAATCGATTGCACCCAGCACACATGGTATCCCTGCTATATTATAAAAGCCAGTCCTGACTTCCAGCCACTCTGTCGCCTCTGTAGGAAAATGAATATAATTCCTAGCGCGTCTATTGAGTGCATAGAGAAACTGGGTCAAGGCCCGCGAGAATGTAGATTGCGAGACCCCGCCCACTATGCCCACAGTTGTCTGGTATGACGCGGAAGCAAGATAATGTAATGAGCACAGCATTTTAACAAGCCCAGGGACTGCACGACCTCTGGCTGTGAAAAAATCTAAATCTCCCCTTACTCCTGATAAAGAGCTAAGATTGCTGCTGAACTCAAACGATAGCGACTTACAATCTCCTCCTCACTCATCCCATCTAACAGGGTTCTCTCCCTGTACAGACGCGGACGAGGCACAACTTGTCTCCTCTGTCTTCTCCTCTGATCTCCTGTCCCTCTCCCTGTCTCTGTCGTATCCGCGTGACTGTCCCTGTCACTGTCCCTCGGTGTGTCCCTCCCTTGCCCTATATGATTGTCTTCATCATCAAGCATGTCATAGAAAAGAATGTTCCTCCGTCTCCTAAACAATCTCAACATTTTGAAATGAGTAGCTGTGAATGATCAGGTAATGGGCGTCCTTTAAATAGGTATGTGATGATGTCAGGTGACATAGTAAAATGCAAGGTGTTACATTAACATAATAAAGTACTTCTGTGGCAAGCTGTGTGCAGTTCTTGTTATAAGTATTTGTTGTGTGTATTCTGCAGGGAATGATGATATTTGGCAATGATGTGACGTGAACCTTTGTAGAAACATTGCTTGCAAATAAATAGTTGCATGTGCAATGCATGTAACACTTGTGAACGCAACAGTCAGTCATGTAATTAGGCAAAAAGGCTGAGATTGACGTGGGAAAAGTTTTGTGTAACATGTGTAATTAGCCATGTTATTGTGACATGTTGACAACAATGAATAGTCGTGTGCATATGCATGCATTTCTGTAAGGAGGATAGTTGGTATAGAATGAGTTTACAAGGTGTCCCAATGCTGAATTACTGTACATGTGTGTATAAGTTAGGTTGAAGTGCTTGTAATGCTACGGTTACAATGTAAACATGCAATGTGATTGAGCGTCCAATAAGTGACGTCATGAAAATAGGGAGGACCCAAAAGTATATGTAAACATGAGAAGACAGATGTACATGAACGTTTAAAGATGCGTGTCACATTACAAGCATTGTGTAATGTAAAGGAAGATGAATATACTGTGTATGTGTGACATGTGTAACATCATGTAAATAATTGTCGCTCAGTTCATTAAAATGTGTGATATGATGTGAGGTTCTCCTTTAAGAGTTGAGTATAGTATTTTCCCTTGGCACATCATCACATGATGAGTAATGTGACCCGCAAATGCTGCAAACATGTAAAAGTATAATGTTATGCAAATAATACACGTCAGCTGTGACACAATGCAGGGAATGCCCCCACACTGTAATGCAAATGACGTTTGTATTGTGAGCAATGAAACGTAAACAGTACTATACTGTTATACGTCCCCGCTCCATTGACTCCATTGATGTACAGAAGTTTTTTTTTTCTAAGTGCCGTTGCGGCAGCCTTAGCGATCGTTCTCCCCTCCAAACTGCCAACTTTAGTTGGCGGGAGAAATTGGCCATAACATCTCAATTTCGTAGTGCCGATCAGGCCCGATAAGCTGTTTTTTTTTGTTGAATCCAGCCGATTTAAAAAAGTGGCGATCAGTGGCGAAAACAGGCTTATCGGCAGCCGACTGGCCATAACAAAATAATCGGCTCCGAAACCTGGCGAAATCAAGCACTTATCGGCGCTTACTGAATCTCAAACCCAATTTTGCCTATAAAATGGCGATAATTCCCTTATCAACGCTTACTGCATGAGGCCCTTGGAGTGATTTAAAAGGGAACTGTGTTAATGCTATCGGGAGCCATTCATACCAACGTGACCCTGGCTTCAGAATAGGCCAATTCTTTTGAGAGATCCGACTTTGACAGAAATTCTTCCCCCCAAGCCTTCAATTGTTTTTAGGAAAGCTCCTAATTTGCAATCAAAGCTGGCCCCTAGCTGCACTGATTTGAATAAGCCATTGGGTGCAGAGTCACGTCAAAAAGGTTTCTTCACCTGCACAAACTGCACAGCTTTTAAATACAGTTCTAATCAGGCTACTTTTATTTCAAACGTCACTGGTCGGTCATATAATATTCGTTCTTATATTGACTGCCATTCTGTATTTGTCATTTATCTACTACAGTGCCCCTGTGGGCTACAATATGTTGGCTGTACAGGGAGGTCTTATCAGAGACGCATTTACGAACACGTGTACAATATCAGGAAAGGGTTAACTACACATAGTGTATCACATCACTTTTTAATTCAACAAAACCCAATAGGTCTTAAGTGCCAAGCCATTGAAATTTATTCGGGTAACTGGAGAGGAGGAGATAAAATTAATGGTATTAGCAAATGTGAGTCATATTGGATATATGAACTAAAAACGTTATCTCCTAATGGTCTAAATATCGATTTTGATCTCTCAGCTTTTTTGGTTAAATAATTCACAATCATACATTTTGATTACGATGTTTTTTATTGAAACATTTATTCCTTTTGGCTGTTTGTTGGTACTGGCAGTGTCATTGGGTCGATTTTTCCATCTAAAGACCTAATATGCTTAGAGTTCCTGTTATTACATTTATCACTGT
Organism: Ascaphus truei; assembly: GCF_040206685.1. Classification (NCBI taxonomy): domain Eukaryota; kingdom Metazoa; phylum Chordata; class Amphibia; order Anura; family Ascaphidae; genus Ascaphus; species Ascaphus truei. Next base: position 125,405,481 of record NC_134486.1, read on the forward strand.
ACACTGTGTCTTTAAGATAAGATTTGGTAAGCACTGTTGGGCCCTTCAGAGTCTCAACTTCTTTGTTCACCATGTTGTTTTAGTTTTTTGTATTACTTTATATGTTTGCATTTTTATTAGTTTGTGTTTTTTTTTCCCCCATCACTGTTAAGATTGACTTTATTGATTTATTATGATTATGCCATTATTCCAGCTATTGGTCCCAATTAGCGTTATGGTATATATACACCTACATGCTTTTATTCCCATCATGCCCCTGACAAAGTGACTTAGCGTCACGAAACGCGTAGGGTGGTTCTCTCCTTGGCTACTGACATTAATCATCCACCCCCGGCTGCACGCTGTTCCTGTCAGACCTGCCTTCTAGCCTTCTGAGCTCTGCTGCCTGTCTGGGCGCTCCCCCTGCCCTCGCTCCGCATTGTGACGTCACCGGCACATCACGCGACCTGAGGGTCTGTGTGCACGGTGTCTGCGTCTCTCCGAGCGGCGTGGAGTTCTGGTTCCTCTTTGTAAAACCTTCACCTACCTTGAGGGTCTGTGTGTTGGCAGTGGCGATCATCCTGGCAGTGTGGATCTTCTGAGTTCCTGCGGTTCCATCTCCTGCAGAGGCTATAGTCTGACTTCCAGGACTGTTGTTCCAAAGGTCATTTTCAATCAGCTTTGCTGTAAGTAGGTTTTTAATTTTACCCCTACCGGATGATTCAGCTTCAATAGCGTCTCTAGCCCAATGGACATTTGTTTATTGTTATATTTTAGTTAATTGCATTAAATTTGTAATTTATCCTTTTGCCCATCTTTACAGTGATTTTTTTGTTTTGTTATTTGAGTTACACTATGATCTTTTTTTTTGTCCCTATTTTTGTTTTTGTCTTATATGTTTGTGTGTCTTTCTGTGAGGCTTTTTTGAAGATTCCACTCAGGACTGCCTGCTACCCACATTGGACTACACCATTGGGTGGATTCATTTATTTATTTCATTGGAGGCGCCGGTTATTTGTATTCATTGTAAATCAACTGTAACTGTCTGCTGCTGCGGGAGACTGAATAAAGGAGTCTGCTGTTTAAAGAGAACCTTGTGTGAGGCTGGAATCTCTCAATCCCTGGGAGGGGGATTTCTGTGGTAGGGATTCCACCCCGCATCCCTGGGGCTTACTACAGATGGAGGCGCTGCACCATTGAAGGAGAACGAAGGCATCCACCCCAGTAACATGTCCTGTTGTCCCACATGTCATCGCGGGAGACTCAGGCCCTCCTGTTGCCAGCAGGTATGCACCACACAAAGACATGTAGCCAGACCCAAGTACATCTTAGGGAGCCCGATCTGCAACCGGGTGGGGGTCCATGGGTTATATACAGATAGCATATTTTTGATAGTTACTAAACCCTTGTTAGCATGCCCAATTTTAGGAAAGATTTAGAAAATGTTGGATCCCTATTCAAATTTCCAAATCAATTACTCTAAATCTGAAGCCGCCAATATCTCTCTACATGAGTTTACAGCAAAATAGCTTCAGCTGAAGTTCGCCTTCAAATGAGCTAAGTGTAACATTAAATACTTAGGAATCAATTTAACTACAGAAACAGTAGTCTTGTTTCAGGCTAATTTTCCAGGACTCTTAGTAACTACTAAAAGATGAGTGGAAAAAATTCTCACTTTCATGGTTGGGTGGAATAAAGTAGCACTCCAGGATGCATGTCTTGCTTTTTAAATTTAATCACAGTTTTGAAACAGGTGATCTCCGGAGCGAAACTGTGTTAATTTCAGCTCCACAGACCCCCTGCTTTCCTGGATACTAACCTCCGCAGGTTGTGCCGGTGTCTCCTTCGTGTTATGCAGGCCCGCAAAGGATGACGTCACAGCTTCCTATTGGCCCGCAAGCCGAGGGACATTTAAAGCCGCCATTATGTTAGCCCCAACAAGCCCTGTCAGAGCTGCTACATGAAGGAGATACTGACACCCCATACGAAGGTAAGTATCTTGGGAAGCAGGGGGTCCTGGGAGCTGAAATTAACAAAGATCAGTTACGGAGACCCCCTGCTTCAATCCTATAACAAAAAAACAGCAAGAAATGCAACTTGGAGTGCTGCTTTAATACTATAAAAATTTATATTTTACTGAGACTCTTGTTTTACAATTTACCCAATATCATTGCAGATTCTTTTATGTTCTATAACTAAATATCTATTAACCAATTTATATGGGAAGGAGTCCTTTCCGGGATTAATTCTAATACACGATGTAGATTAAAAATCAAGGTATTCCTTTGTATTTTCAGATATTATCAAGCAACACAATTTAGTGCTATTCTAAACTGGTACACACATTTAACAAGTAAGAACTGGGTTCACATAGTGATATAGGGGTAACATATATTGATGCTTTGCCTTGGATTCCTAGAAATGAAAAACCAAATACATATTTTAACAGCCAATGCCTTCAAACTAAATGACAAATTTGTAACAACATGGAGGATTTACAATATGCTCGTCCTGATTAACTCCAGTGTTTAAAATGTTTATTTTTCCATCTGCATTGGAGTGGAAGGTCTTTCAGATATACAAAAATAAAGGCATAAAAACCATTGAAGATTTATATTGATTATTTTAAGGAGAAAACATTAATATAACCAAAAAGAATTCTGAAGTTACTTATACCTTAAACTTTTTTTTTTTTTGTGTAAATATATTCTTAGGACAATTTCCCAAGGAATATGCAAACGTTGACTATATAGCTGAAATTAGCATCTTTTGGACCTTGCAATTCAACGGAATTGAATGTTATTCTCTACAAATTAGAAAACGCCTATTCTGGTGACGAGGGGCAAATCAGCGGGCACCACGATGCAGGAAGAGAAATTGCTGAAGCTGGACTGTGCTGTATACAAAATCCTTTATTGTAGCATAGATAAAAAGAGGAGGGGAGCATATGCTTCCCCTCCTCTTTTTATCTATGCTACAATAAAGGATTTTGTATACAGCACAGTCCAGCTTCAGCAATTTCTCTTCCTGCATCGTGGTGCCCGCTGATTTGCCCCTCCTCACCGGAATAGGCGTTTTCTACATTGTCCACTACATCAGCAAAGGAGCACACAGAACCTGCCTTCATATGTGAGTACAATCGCTGCCCCATGAGAGCTGCCCCAGGCACATAGGTTTATTTAGTTCAGAGAGACTGGAGAGGTCTTGGGGGGGTTCTAGGACTTCCCCCTTACAACTCTGCATATCTCTGCTAGACCTTATGCCATCTAGGGGTTATACTGTATGACTACAGCCTCAAGCATGCATTAACACACCCTGTGATCCGGTTCAAGTCCAGCAAGACATTTCTATTCAAAAAGTGGGTTAATATTAAGCTCTGTAGCACTGGCTGATTGGGGGCCTTTACCCCAATATTTTTGTTCTCTACAAATTATACTGAACAAAACTTGCTTATGCTGTTAGGTGGGAGGTGGGCCTTGAAGAGAGGAGCTGGATGATGATTCCTGACAGGATATCTGGAAAAGTCTAAAATGTTCAATATCAGAACAATACAATGAAAACTCATATAACATTATTATTACAAGGTTTTAAGTCCTTGTCACTGGAGGACGTGTATCCTGACTCTAGTGGCCTTTGTAGGAGACTTTGTGGAGAGATAGTCATGGTTTTTTACATCAATGGTGAGAATATCCGACCAATCCGTCACGTCGCTCATACTATAAGTGCACGCAACGGATTTACTAAACACTTGTTGATGTCGCGTCGCCGTCACTATAAGCGCAGCGTAAGGGAACTATACGGGCAACTACGCGTGTATAAGGGATCTGTTCGTCACCTAAGAATGCTGCTGCCATGAAGCAATCGGGACCATCTCCCTTCCTGGCAAATCTTGCCCTCAGTCGCCAAAAGGAAGTGACTTCAAGCACACTGAAGCAAGCGAGGCCATCTTGCCTCCCGGCAAATCCTGCCCTTTTTTTTTCCCTGACAGCAAGTAAGCCTCACTCTGGCTCTCATTGCCAGCAACAGCCGCTGGTCCTTAAATAGCAGGTAGTTGGTACCTGACCTTGCTCGTGCAAAGTAGTATTGGATACCTTGTCCTGTCTGAGCTCTCTGTTGTCTTTGATTTGCCTGCTGCCTGCCTCGACCTCAGAACCGGACCTGACTACCCTTTGCCTGCTGCCTGCCTCGGCCTCGGAACCGGACCTGACTACCCTTTGCCTGCTGCCTGCCTCGACATCGGAACTGGACCTAACTACCTTTGCATTCCAGGCCTCTGATCCCAGGCCAAGGTCGGTGTATTACTACCTACCTCTGACCTGCAGGTCCATATCCTGTTTGCAGTCAGCAACGTTACAGCGTGCTGCTGTACCTGTCTGCTCACAGGAGGCCAAAGCCTCCGCCTCTGGGAGCCTTGGGTGAGATCTTTCTCCTTGCAGTGCAGTGCCTCCACCTATGAGGGATCCCAACGTTGAGGGGATAACCCCTCAAAGGAACCAACACACAGTAATACGTAATACACCACACAAAGTATATAACTAAGCTTTACTGTACACACACTAACCACAGATAACACACAATATCAGGTACCAACAGTATAATGCCGTGACCCCAAACACTGAGTGGTTCCCCCAAAGTACAGAGGGTGCTGTGGCACCAATAACCCTTGGTGTCCTGTCCCAGCAATCCCACCCAAATGTGAAGTAGCACTACTCCCTGTAGATGTAGGTGCACGTTGGGTACCTGCCTGGGTTATCCAATACCCAGGTGCTGCTTGCAGCGGTGTGTTGGAGCAGGTCCCATGCAGCGGGGCCTCCGACAAAACTTCCCCTCGCTCCTAAGGATTCCGATCCTCTTTGTGGGGTGAGCTCCAGCTGGAGTGTCTCACCCAAGTGTCCCGGAATACTGGGGCCTGGTCCCTGGTTGCAGAGCGCTGTGAAGCTGTCCGTCCACCGGCGTAACACTGGTACTAAAGGGGTGAATCCCTATCTGGGGCCTTCCCTATAACACTGAAGTTAGGTTGGCTCAGGGCCTAGCTGGGGCCTGAGGGGCAAGGTCCAGGCCTAGTCCAGGAGGCACTGCTCCCTGGACACTACCTGCTTTCTTGCCGCCTCCTCCAGCACTGAGCATGCTGGCTCCTTGTCCCAGAGGAAATCCTGTTTCTTCAACAGCTCTAATCCCATTGGCTGGGACAGTCCCATGTGTGCAGTTCCTCCCCCGGAGGATTCTGGGACTTGTAGTCCCGCTGCTGTGTATGCGGAGCCAAAACTAAAATAGCCGCCGCACTCCTGACTGTGCATGCACACCTCGCCGCACTGCGCATGCGCAACTAACAATATGGCCGCCCCCACACTCCCGATCACGTGGAGCTCTGGCCGGACCAGCACAGAGGGGATTACTGCTGTAAGGAGAATGTGAAGAATCATACAGAGGTTAATAAAAAAAGGACAGATAAATATGTCTGTGGTGACTTCCTCATTAATAAAGTGAAATAAAACCAGTGCAGCTAGTCCCCACTGTATGTGTCATATGTATCTCTAATGCCAGGGTGTGGTGTATCAGTGAGCGTTACACAGACAGAGACATTTCATGATTGCGCAGTAATAATGGCCAAAAATGTATATTTACAAAGGCTATTCATCTAAAAGCAGGCTAGAAATCTGGCTGACAATTCATTTTCTGACTTACTCATCCCACATGTCCATACAGGGACTATTGCTCATCCTGATTAAAGCAGAAGGTGGCAAGATATGACAAATATGATTTAGTGTAGTCTTCTCGGAACTGCTTTCTAGCATATTTGATTGCTTCAGGTTGAAGTCTTGTTAGTTTTTTTTGCTGATAACTATACTATGTCGTGATTATCCCAGTTACATCTTTATCTGTAAGATCGTCTAGAAGAAGCGATTAAAAATCATGTAAAATAATATTTCGTGGGGAGAGGCGTTTTAACAAATATGACCACGATTGTGAATTTACTCAGCATTTAACGTGAAAAGAAATAGAATATCTTTGATGTACTGCATGACATTAAGGAGTAAATGCTATAAAATCCAAAGTGGCCGTTCAATTACATCAGTGGGGAGTTTCGGCCCGAATGGCAGCTTTGGCATTTATACAATTTACCCTTAACTAAGGGCATTGTTCTATAAAGTGCGCTAGTGCCGATTCGGCGCTACTGCACGGAAAACACTGTATCAACACAATTCACACTTATGGAATTAGTCTAGAGTGACTAGATGTCCCGGTTGCCGGTCCGTCCCGGAAATGTCCCAGGTTTTCTCTCTGGTCCCTTTTTTGCCTGTCGGCGGCGGTGCGCGGGGGAGGCTGCGAGGAGGATGCGGTAGCCCGGCCGGTGAGTATTTTCTGCCGCCGGCCGCAGGTGATTGGATGGAGGATGCGGTGGCGGGGCTTTGAATGCCTGGCCGCTGGGATTGACTGAAGGTAGGAGGGGGCGGGACTTTGCCAAAAAAAGCAGTCGCAGGGGCAACCACCTGCCTGCCTGCTCTCCCCGGCTCTCCCACCTCCGGCTCTCCCTCCTCCCAGCACTCCGGCCCTCGGTCACCGGTTCTCCCTTGGGTCCCGGCACTCCGGCCCTCCCCTGGTCTCCGGATCTCCCTCAGGTCCAAGCACTCCGGCCCTCCCCCCCGGTCCCCGGCTCTCCCCCCCGGTCCCCGGCTCTTCCCCCCCGGTCCCCGGCTCTCCCCCCCCCCGGTCACCGGCTCTCCCCCCCCCGGTCCCCGGCTCTCCCCCCCCCCCCGGTCCCCAGCTCTCCCTCCGGTCCAGCAATCCCCCCAGCACTCCGGTGCCTACTGTTAGTGAGCGCGTGCCACACCTTGCCGCCTCCTACCTGAACCCGCCTCCGCCGAACCCCAGCCGCCTGAGGTAGGCATATGGGGGGAGATGCAGGGGGGAAGAGACATGGGAGATGCAGGGGGAGAGACATGGGAGATATAGGGGGGGAGAGAGAGATGCAGGGGGAGAGGGAGATGGGAGATGCAGGGGGGGGGAGAGAGAGATGGGAGATGCAGGGGGGAGAGAGATGGGAGATGCAGGGGGGAGAGATTGAGATGGAGATGCAGGGGGGGAGAGAGAGATGGGAGATACAGGGGGAGAGAGAGAGAGAGATGGGAGATGCAGGGGGGGAGAGAGATGGGAGATGCAGGGGAGAGAGATGGGAGATGCAGGGGGGAGAGATAGAGATGGGAGATGCAGGGGGGAGAGAGAGAGATGGAGATGCAGGGGGGGAGAGAGAGAGGTGGGAGATGCAGGGGGGGAGAGAGATGGAGATGCAGGGGGGGAGAGATGGGAGATGCAGGGGGGAGAGAAGATGGGAGATGCAGGGGGAGAGAGAGATGGGAGATGCAGGGGGGAGAGAGAGAGATGGGAGATGCAGGGGGGGAGAGAGAGAGGTGGGAGATGCAGGGGGGGAGAGAGATGGGAGATGCAGGGGGGGAGAGAGATGGGAGATGCAGGGGGGAGAGAAAGATGGGAGATGCAGGGGGGAGAGAGAGATGGGAGATGCAGGGGGGGGAGAGAGAGAGATGGGAGATGCAGGGGGGAGAGAGAGAGAGGTGGAGATGCAGGGGGGGGGGAGAGATGGAAGATGCAGGGGGGGAGAGAGATGGGAGATGCAGGGGGAGAGAAAGATGGGAGATGCAGAGGGGAGAGAGAGATGGGAGATGCAGGGGGGGAGAGAGAGAGATGGGAGATGCAGGGGGGAGAGAGAGAGATGGGAGATGCAGGGGGAGAGAGAGAGAGAGATGGGAGATGCAGGGGGGGAGAGAGATGGGAGATGCAGGGGGGAGAGAGAGATGGGAGATGCAGGGGGGGGAGAGAGAGAGATGGGAGATGCAGGGGGGGAGAGAGAGAGAGGTGGGAGATGCAGGGGGGGGGGAGAGATGGAAGATGCAGGGGGGGAGAGAGATGGGAGATGCAGGGGGGAGAGAAAGATGGGAGATGCAGAGGGGAGAGAGAGATGGGAGATGCAGGGGGGGAGAGAGAGAGATGGGAGATGCAGGGGGGAGAGAGAGAGATGGGAGATGCAGGGGGGAGAGAGAGAGAGAGATGGGAGATGCAGGGGGGGAGAGAGATGGGAGATGCAGGGGGGAGAGAGAGATGGGAGATGCAGGGGAGAGAGATGGAAGATGCAGGGGGGAGAGAGATGGGAGATACAGGGGAGAGAGAGAGAGAGAGAGAGAGAGAGAGAGAGATGGGAGATGCAGGGGGGGAGAGAGATGGGAGATGCAGGGGAGAGAGATGGGAGATGCAGGGGGGAGAGATAGAGAGAGATGGGAGATGCAGGGGGGAGAGAGATAGGAGATGCAGGGGGGGAGAGAGAGAGATGGGAGATGCAGGGGGGGAGAGAGAGAGATGGGAGATGCAGGGGGGGAGAGAGAGAGATGGGAGATGCAGGGGGGAGAGAGAGATGGGAGATACAGGGGAGAGAGAGAGAGAGAGAGAGAGAGAGAGAGAGAGAGAGAGAGAGAGAGAGAGAGAGAGAGAGAGAGAGAGAGAGAGAGAGAGAGAGAGAGAGAGAGAGAGAGATGGGAGATGCAGGGGAGGGGGGAGAGATGGGAGATGCAGGGGGGGGGAGAGATGGGAGATGCAGGGGGGGAGAGAGATGGGATATGCAGGGAGGAGAGAGATGGGAGATGCAGGGGGGGGGAGAGAGAAAGATGGGAGATGCAGGGGGGAGAGAGAGAGATGGGAGATGCAGGGGGGAGAGAGAGAGATGGGAGATGCAGGGGGGGGAAAGAGAGATGGGAGATGCAGGGGGGGGAGAGAGAGATGGGAGATGCAGGGGGGGGGAGAGAGATGGGAGATGCAGGGGGGGTGAGAGATGGGAGATGCAGGGGGAGAGAGATGGGAGATGCAGGGGGAGAGAGATGGGAGATGCAGGGGGGAGAGAGAGATGGGAGATGCAGGGGGGGGGGAAGAGAGATGGGAGATGCAGGGGGGGGTGAGAGATGGGAGATGCAGGGGAGATAGATGGGAGATGCAGGGGGGAGAGAGAGATGGGAGATGCAGGGGGAGAGAGAGATGGGAGATGCAGGGGGGGGAGAGAGATGGGAGATGCAGGGGGGAGAGAGAGATGGGAGATGCAGTGGGAAGAGAGAGAGTTGGGAGATGCAGGGGGGGGGTGGAGATGGGAGATGCAGGGGGGGAGAGAGATGGATATGCAGGGAGGAGAGAGATGGGAGATGCAGGGGGGGGAGAGAGAAAGATGGGAGATGCAGGGGGGAGAGAGAGAGATGGGAGATGCAGGGGGGGAGAGAGAGAGATGGAGATGCAGGGGGGGGGAAAGAGAGATGGGAGATGCAGGGGGGGGAGAGAGAGATGGGAGATGCAGGGGGGGGGAGAGAGATGGGAGATGCAGGGGGGGTGAGAGATGGGAGATGCAGGGGGGAGGAGAGATGGGAGATGCAGGGGGAGAGAGAGATGGGAGATGCAGGGGGGAGAGAGAGATGGGAGATGCAGGGGGGGGGAGAGAGATGGGAGATGCAGGGGGGGTGAGAGATGGGAGATGCAGGGGGAGATGGGAGATGCAGGGGGGAGAGAGAGATGGGAGATGCAGGGGGGAGAGAGAGATGGGAGATGCAGGGGGGGAGAGAGATGGGAGATGCAGGGGGGAGAGAGATGGGAGATGCAGTGGGAAGAGAGAGAGAGAGAGATGGGAGATGCAGGGGGGAGAGAGAGATGGGAGATGCAGGGGGAGAGAGAGATGGGAGATGCAGGGGGAGAGAGAGAGAGATGGGAGATGCAGGGGGGAGAGAGAGAGAGATGGGAGATGCAGGGGGGGAGAGAGAGATGGGAGATGCAGGGGGGAGAGAGAGAGAGAGATGGGAGATGCAGGGGAGAGAGAGAGAGAGAGAGAGGAGAGAGAGAGAGAGAGAGAGAGAGAGAGAGAGTTGCAGGGGGGGAGAGAGAGGTGGGAGATGCAGGGGAGAGAGCTGTGAGATGCAGGGGGGGAGAGAGAGAGATGGGAGATGCAGGGGGGGAGAGAGATGGGAGAAGCACGGGGGGGAGGGAGAGATTTAAGATGCAGTGGGGGAGAGAGAGATGGAAGATGCAGGGGGGGGGGGAGAGATAGAGATGGGAGATGCAGGGGGTGGAGAGATGGGAGATGCAGGGGGTGGAGAGATGGGAGATGCAGGGGGTGGAGAGATGGGAGATGCAGGGGTGGAGAGATGGGAGATGCAGGGGGGGAGAGATGGGAGATGCAGGGGAGGGGAGAGAGAGATGGGAGATGCAGTGGGGGGAGAGAGATGGGGAGATGCAGTGGGGGGAGAGAGATGGGAGATGCAGGGGGGAGAGAGATGGGAGATGCAGGGGGGAGAGAGATGGGAGC